>NC_091310.1:37691499-37716499 GCF_038502225.1 Cherax quadricarinatus | reverse complement strand
CTCACCGTAGCCACCATGAAGCTCGTAAGTAACACAGCAGACTAACACAGCAGAATAATATAGCAGAGTGACATAGATGTGCAGCACAGCTGTGTAAGACAGCATAGCAGCATAGCATAGCTAACAGTTTAACACAGCAGAGAATCACAAGGAAGGTCCTTAGGTTTGACTCTGTGCTTATAATGAGGCAAACAAGTTAGGTTATTACAGCAATGAATGCTGGGTAGGGAGGGATGAGGCAACCACGAGCTATGAAATGGTTGGCTTGTACGTGTACTGTGTACGAAAAAATCAAAGAATGTGTGTGTATGTGTGTGTGCTCATTATACACATTAATTTGCTTACTCTTCTATGCACATGCGTGTTTTTTTTTTATGTGCAGAACCACAATACAATAAGCGGTTCGCTTGAAGCTGAAAAATCACATAAATAAAAACAAAATTTCTATCATGGCAGATTAGACTAGCCATTTGGGTGGCAAAATCTAAATCTAATCTAATCATGGTATCTGCAATTTTTAATAAAATATTTCTACATACATATAGTAATTCAGTAAAATGTAAAGTTAAGCAAAAGAGATCTGAGGTATTATATTTAAAACGCGAGGCAAAATAACACAGTAATAAAACGAATAGTCACACAGAGGACGTTTCGGTCGGTCGGTCATGGATCATTATAAACAATAGTCCATGAGGGACCCAAACGTGGCACAAGTTTTCTAAGTGTGTTTTTTTTCTTGTGTGTGTAAGCATAAAGAAAGCAAATATCATCAGACTCCTTGAAAGTGAGAATGGTCATCAGCCAGAGGAACAGTAAACATTTTTATGGCTCTCTTGTTCTTCAGATCGTCTTCGCCTGCCTGGCCGCTGTCGCCATCGCCGCTCCTCAGGGCACCAAGCCAGACTACAAGATCATAGGCATCGTTAGCGACGTTCGCGAAGACACTGGAGACGGTAACTTCAGATACGACTTCGAGACCGAGAACGGCATCCGCCAGAATGTCAAAGGATACCCAGGAGCTTCAGGAGCTGTCAATATGGAAGGAGCCTTCAGGTGAGACGCAAGTCTGTAGTATGATGACCAGTGTGTTTCAGGTCAGAGCCTTCAGGTGAGACGCAAGTCTGTAGCATGATGACCAGTGTGTTTCAGGTCAGAGCCTTCAGGTGAGACGCAAGTCTGTAGCATGATGACCAGTGTGTTTCAGGTCAGAGCCTTCAGGTAAGACGCAAGTCTGTAGCATGATGACCTGTGAGTTTCAGGCTAGAGCCTTCAGGTGAGACCCGAATCTGTAAGGTCAGGTCTGGTGGCTTGTTTGGTAGCGCTTTCTCCTCCGTATGTTTACCTTTAGTTTCTTCATTCTTTTATGTTCGTGTTCCGTTGATCTCATCAGCTTTTCACATGTTATAGTAATGATTCTCCTTATCACTTTATGTAAAACAATAAATTTGACCAGAATCGCATTAAATAGTTAATTAAAAAAATAGTGGAAGACAAAAATATAATTTCCCAATGAAATTTCCGAAGGAGGTGTGTTGGGCAAGCCAAGAAATTAATAATGCTATTGTTTTTTAATTTTTCAGCTTCCCTCTTGACGATGGCAGACAAGCTGCCTTCACCTTCACCGCCGACGAGAACGGCTACCAGCCCGAATCCGACCTCATTCCTCAGCCTCCACCTCTCCCTGAACACGTAGTCGAGCTTCTGAAAATCGTCGATCAGCTGAAGGCTCAGGGAGCCAAATGGGACGACCAAGGAGAGAGAATAGACTAAGCATCAGATGATGTGATGGCCACTCTAACCAGATCACAACCCATACGCGACTACCACTGAGCCTCTCCATGGACGATCTGTGTGCAGGCTGACACTCGCCTCAGGGGGACGTCACCCTTCAAACTTATCGAGGACTTGTAAATGAACCCCAAATTTTGCCCGAGTTCAAACACACACACACATACATACCCACACACCTTATTATAGATTCACCCCAACCTGTGGCTGTAGACGTGATATAACCCTCAATAGAGCATCTCAGCCCTCTATACCACAACACTCCTCTCTTCCCAGCATCTCTTATCTGAGCCATCTCTCATCAGAGTTGACGTCTCACTAGGCCCAGCGACATATGGCAACCTAGCCACACGGACACTCCGACCTACACATAAGGACACCCCAAGGACACTTCTCGTATGTAAATAGTTAAGGACTACAGCTTCGGGGCATCAACCAGCATTTAAGATCACTGGACACAATCCAATGCTTGTGATCCTTTTGTAATAAACTCCCTGCAGCCAGATTTTTCTCTCATTCTCATCCTACCACGCAATAGCATTATTATGATTATTATTAGTACTACTATAATTCCTGCTACTACTACTGCTACAACTACTACTACTACTGTCAATAATAGTAATAATAATAATAATAATAATAATAATAATAATAATAATAATAATAATAATAATAATAATAATAATAATAATAATATTTTATTACTTCCAAGTGCTTTCGTGATTTCTCACATTATCATATATATATATGTATATATATATATATATATATATATATATATAACAGTAACAGGAGCTGTTACTCGACCCCTGTAACCATAAATGAGTATACATACACATACACACACACATATGTATATATATATATATATATATATATATATATATATATATATATATATATATATATATATATATATATATATATATATATATATATATATATATATATATATATATATATATACATATATATATATATATATATATATATATATATATATATATATATATATATATATATATATATATATATATATATATATATATATATATACATATGTGTGTGTGTGTATGTGTATGTATACTCATTTATGGTTACAGGGGTCGAGTAACAGCTCCTGACCCCGCCTCATCGCTGGTTGCTACTAGGTCCACTCTCTCCCTGCTCCATGAGCTTTATCGTACCTCTTCTTAAAGCTATGTATGGATCCTGTCTCCATTTCATCACTCGCCAGACTGTTCCACTTTCTGACAATTCCTAACATCCCTATGATTTATGTGAGTTTTTAACTTCCAGCTGTGACCCCTTGTTGCTGTGTCCCATCTGTGAAACATTCTGTCTCTATCCACTTTTCCAATTCCTCTCAGTATTTTATATATCGTTATCACGTCCCACTCTCCGTCCTGTCCTCCAGTGTTGTCAGGTTGAGTACCCTTAACCTCCCCTCGTAGATTATAACCCTCAGCTCCAAAATTAGTCTTGTTGCAAGCCTTTGCACTCTCTCTAATTTCTTGACGTGCTTGACCAGGTATGGGTTCCATACTGGTGCTGCATACTCCAATATGGGCCTGACGTACACGATGTGCAGTGTTGTGAATGACTCTTTACTTAGATATTGAAAAGGTATTCTTAGGTTTGCCAGGCGCCTATATGCTGCAGCAGTAATGTGGTTGTTGTGCGCCTCAGATGTGCTTGGTATGATGCTTGTGTGTGTGTTTGTGTGTGTGTGTGTGTGTGTGTGTGTGTGTGTGTGTGTGTGTGTGTGTGTGTGTGTGCAGAACACTCGCAAACAGGCATTCTTAACAATACAGAACAAGCCACATGAATGTAGAAATTTTTAGCTCAAGATCTTTCACGCTCTCGTGCATCCTCAGGAGCTATGTACAGTTGCAAGATTAGCAACAGACAGGAGGGAAAAAATTCTCTCAAAGGTAAGGCGGAAGCGTAAAGAATCGGGCCATGTCACAGTGGAGTGTACTTTTCTCACTCCACATTTTAAGTCGTAGCTTAACCAAAAGAAAAATGGTCAAATCTCAATAAAAACAAAAACAAGAATAACACAGAATAAGTGGGCAAGGTAGCTTACCTAGATTCTTGATGCAAATTGATTATTCTGCAAAGACCGCAGTAGACTTGATTACCATGGAAAAGATTTTACGATTGCGAACTACATTCTGGGCTAAGTAATACAATCACACTACAGTATAATTTCTGAAGTAATGGAACCACACTCGACCTTAAAGCCTTCTTCTTGCATCCATCTAACTCTAACACGAGTACTGTTTCTGGTGATCAGCGAAGGCAGTTGGTTGTATAACATCAGTATACATGTTACACCCATCCTGTGAGCGGTACTCAAAAAGATTACAGAGGAACGTAATGGGTCTAGGGACTGAGGTCACAATGTGATGTCGTCTAAGCTGGTTGTCATTACAATGGGACCCAGTCCCATTGTGTGCCTCTGTTATGGTAACTCAGCTGACGAAAAATTGAGCCGTCAGCAGACATTGCACTTACAGTAAATAAATAAATTAGGTATGATTTGATTAGGCAGAGAGTGTGCCTGACCCCGTGATGCAGCAGACTGTTGTTGTTGCTGCTCTCAAGTTGTTTTAATATTAAGCTAACATTTAGCATGGCTGTGCTAGATGTTAGTTGAAGAAGTACATAGGCATACAACACACACGCACACACACACACACACACACACACACACACACACTTGAGTGGATGGGTTGAAAACTCACCTTGATAACAAGTTACTAAGACTATGTTTCTTAGGGGGTCTCCTTGAAAGTACTCGCTCTTCTCAAGGTGTTTGTCTAGTCAACTCTGAGGCGACCGCAAGATTAGTGTCATTACCTACTTGTAATTACCTGTTTGAGGTTGCGGGGGAGGAGGTGAGCTCTACCTGCCGAGCCAGCTTCTTAAACTTCAACCTTCTGCTGTAACTAAGCCCCGTTATTTCTAGTTTTGATCCCCTGTACGAAGTCAACTTTCACTACTTCATCTTTTCATTTAATTTCACCCATATTTTTTTCATTTTATTTCACTCATATATTTTAGCCTTTCATTTAAGAAATATTTTCTTCTATCCCTGTGGTTCATATTGTTGTGTATTTCCCAGCCATCTCTCGGTGTTCTTGTCAGTGTTTATTCTGAGCACCACATTTTATTTACGACTCACCTGCCATGGGTTCTAACCCCACCCGTACCGTGGTCTGTATATCGTGATTATATCTCATAACGTTCTTCACTCTTCCAGTGACATTTCGCCTAGTTCCTCCATTCCTGCTTCATACATTTAACTCTACCACAAGTTTTGATGAATATCATTACATATTTTTTTTTTTGGGGGGGAGGGGGTGAGTGAGGGGCTTCATGCTGTGAGAGGGTCACACATATGAGGTAAAGAATGTTCTGAAGGACTTGTTATGCCTCTCAAGTGCCGCTCTCTTGTTTGCTGGCTTGTCTGTTATTGCTCATGTTATTGTGTATGTGACCTGAGCAATACTTATCCCGGTGTCTTCTCCAGTGAATGTTGGTGTAAAAGTGAAAATTCCCTAAATTGTGAACTTTCGTCGATTTCTTCTTCTTCTTCTTCTTCTTCTTCTACTTCTTCTTCTTCTTCTTCTTCTTCTTCTTCTTCTTCTTCTTCTTCTTCTTCTTCTTCTTCTTCTTCTTCTTCTTCTTCTTCTTTTTCCTCTTCTTCTTCTTCTTCTTCTTCTTCTTCTTCTTCTTCTTCTTCTTCTTCTTCTTCTTCTTCTTCTTCTTCTTCTTCTTCTACTTCTTCTTCTTCTTCTTCTTCTTCTTCTTCTTCTTCTTCTTCTTCCTCTTCTTCTTCTTCTTCTTCTTCTTCTTCTTCTTCTTCTTCTTCTTCTTCTTCTACTTCTTCTTCTTCTTCTTCTTCTTCTTCTTCTTCTTCTTCTTCTTCTTCCTCTTCTTCTTCTTCTTCTTCTTCTTCTTCTTCTTCTTCTTCTTCTTCTACTTCTTCTTCTTCTTCTTCTTCTTCTTCTTCTTCTTCTTCTTCTTCTTCTTCTTCTTCTTCTTCTTCTTCTTCTTCTTCTTCTTCTTCTTCTTCTTCTTCTTCTTCTTCTTCTTCTTCTTCTTCTTCTTCTTCTTCTTCTTCTTCTTCTTCTCCTCCTCCTCCTCCTCCTCCTCCTCCCTGCTTCCTAATCTCACATTTCCTCTAATTCAACTCTACTATTTATTTAACCATTTATTTAACTCATTTTTTCCTCATATATTTTTATTCTCATTTTGGCATTTTCCACCAACAAGATGACTAGCTACACAACTCTGATGATCCTCGTGGATGTTCCCTGGTTACCTCTCCTGATACTTCATCCATTATAGTGTTTCTTTGTTTTGCATTATTTAGGTATTCCCTAGTGTATGTTAATACCCTTTCTTTTTTTTTAACCCCCTGGCTTGTTCTTTCTTATTCTTCCCCAAGTTGCTTTCAATGTGACGCCACATTAAAAGTTTTTTTTTAACAATGTAGGAATATGCAGTCCACTCGTCCTTCTCTATTTCTATCTGATCTCAGATCACCGTATGTTTCAATGGGGTTGGTAGGCACGATTATTCATTTCTGGATCCATGCTGGCGTCCCGGGAAGATTTCAGTACTTACAGTATGTTTAACGAATCTTTTCCTTGTGATTGTTTCTTTCACACTACACCCACTGCTGTCACTGGTCTGTGAGTCTGAGCCTTCTTCTTATCACCTTTCTTGAATGCTAATATCAGTCGTCTGATCATTAATACTTCGCTATGATCCGTGTGAGTGATGTGCAGAGTAGTTCAGTTTCCCTCTTAACAAGCGAGGTGATATTTCATCAGGTCGAGACGGCTTTGATGTGACGAAGTTCCAGCAGGAATCGTCTCACTCCGTCATTAGTCATTTCAATATGTGATAGCTTTATTTGGTTTATCTTCATTTCTATATCTGGTGTTGATCTTTGCTTATCTGTAAAGACAGACTGGAGACCTCTTTTAAGCTCTTTGTATACCTCTATGTCATTCTCTATGAGTTTCTCTTCTTTTTTCTCGGTGTTGTCACTGTAACTTTTCATATCATTTTCCTTCTTAAGTAGCATTTGCTACGTTCATTTTAAATTATTTTTAGGATCTTTTATCACAGTGATACAACAATTTCTGCACCTTCTTCCAGCTTTCCTCTGAGAATGTGTTTTCATCCATACTTTTTCCATGCTCGTGTTTTCCAGGAGTTTCTTCCATGCATTGACGCTGGAACCAGGGAATTCCCCAGTGTCTTCTATTTTCCTAAGGTTGGTAATGACACTTGAATGTCTATTTTTTTGATCTTCTGGTTGAAAAAAAAAGAATGTCGTCATTTCTTAGACGGACTGTTCTCATAATTCACTTCCTTACTATACTTTTAAGAGAAAATGCCTCGCGTTTTGGTTATCACTTATCCCAATCTTTAATATTTCCGATGCTTCACTTTCTTCCATCTGCTTTAGTTTCACTTCCACTAAGAAGCTGAAAGTTAGTGGAGAGTTATTCTTATTGTGTCTTCTTTGTCAGACCTAAGTGTTGCACATGTGTCTTACTTATCAACTTGTCGGTACTGTGTACCATCAGAGTCACATTGTCCGACTCGCTGGAGGTCAGCACAAGGTGTAGTCTCGCTGACTTTGTTTTTATTTGTCGGTTCTTTAATGTGTTGTGAGTACTCATCTATTTGTATTAACCTATCTTTGACTGCAGGGTCGAGTCCTAGCTTCTGATCTCACTTTTTAACTTGCCGCTTGATGGATTCGCTTCTTCCTTTCCTGGTATGCCCTGCTTTATATACCTATTCTTGAAACCATGTGTGGGCGCTGCCCCTATGGCTACTTCGTCCAGGTCATTCCATTTCCCGACCACCCTGGGGTGGAAGAAACAGTTCCTGACATCCCTGTGGCTCGTCTAATACTTTAACTTCGATTTGAGTCCTATATCCTCTTTTTTTCATCTAATATCGTCAGGATCAGTTCCTTCAGTTTGCATTCATAGTTCATTTGGTTTTAGCTCTGATATTTTTTTGACATGTTTTATTAGGTGAGGGTTCCATGATGGTGCTGCATACTCCATGAAGTCGTGCAAATGGCCGTGTAAATGGTGAAATTCCTGAAAGTTAAACGAGCACTTGCTGCAGACGTTATTCGCTTCATGTATATCGTAAGCAATATGTTCGACACTATGCTCACTCCTAGGTCCTTCTCCTTGTGCAAGATTTGCAGCATACGTTTGGTGGGGTTGAATTCCAGTAGCCACTTCTCTGATCAATCCCGCAGTTTATCCAGGTCTGTTTGTAACTTTTCATTGTCCTCAATAGTTTTTATTCTTCTCGTTATTTTTACATTAACCCTAAACAGGAAGAAACATGACTCTTTCTCTTTAGACATTAGACTCTGAGGAATATTAGGTGGTCCCTAATATAAGGTCCCCTATTATTAGGCCCATGAAGTCTTCCCTTATATTAGGTGTTCCCTAATACTGGGTTCTTCCTAATACCAAGTCCGTCCTGATTTCCCAGACTGATTTAACAGGTTAAAAATTAATCACTTGTAAGATACTATAATAAATTCCTTCCAACAGTCTAGGAACGTGCAGTCTTTTCCTCGTCCATGTTTCTGCTTGATTTCCATCATTCTGTCGTCGTAGAATCCAGATAGTTTAGTAAGACATGTTTCCTTATCTCTAAAACCGTGTTGTTGGGCCTTAGTGAATCTTGTCTTCAACAGGTGGTCTACCAACCGTTTTCTTTCATTCTTGTCCAATACTTTACAGGGATACTTGTCAATAGTCTAACATGTGTGTATGTACTCACCTATTTGTGGTTGCAGGGGTCGAGTCACAGCTCCTGGCCCCGCCTCTTCGCTGATTGCTACTAGGTCCTCTCTCTCCCTGCCCCATGAGCTCTATCATACCTCGCCTTAAAACTATGTATGGTTCCTGCCTCCACCACATCACTTTCTAGGCTATTCCACGGCCTGACTACTCTATGACTGAAGAAATACTTCCTAACATCCCTTTGATTCATCTGAGTCTTCAACTTCCAATTGTGACCTCTTGTGTCTGTGTCCCATCTCTGGAACATCCCGTCTTTGTCCACCTCGTCTATTCCGCGCAGTATTTTATATGTCGTTATCATGTCTCCCCTGACCCTCCTGGCCTCCAGTGTCGTCAGGCCGATTTCCCTCAACCTTTCTTCATAGGACAATCCCCGTAGCTCTGGGACTAGTCTTGTTGCAAACCTTTGCACTTTCTCTAATTTCTTGACGTGCTTGACTAGGTGTGGATTCCAAACTGGTGCTGCATACTCCAGTATGGGCCTGACGTAGATGGTGTACAGAGTCTTAAACGAATCCTTACTGAGGTATCGGAACGCTATCCGTAGGTTTGCCAGGCGCCCGTATGCTGCAGCAGTTATCTGATTGATGTGCGCCTCAGGAGATATGCTCGGTGTTATACTCACCCCCAGATCTTTTTCCTTTAGTGAGGTTTGCAGTCTTTGGCCATCTAAACTATATTGTGTCTGCGGTCTTCTTTGCCCTTCCCCAATCTTCATGACTTTGCATTTGGCAGGGTTAAATTCAAGGAGCCAGTTGCTGGACCAGGCTTGTAGCCTGTCCAGATCTCTTTGTAGTCCTGCCTGATCCTCGTCCGATTCGATTCTTCTCATTAACTTCACATCGTCTGCAAACAAGGACACTTCTGAGTCTATCCCTTCCGTTATGTCGTTCACGTATACCAAGAACAGCACAGGTCCTAGGACTGACCCCTGTGGAACCCCGCTTGTCACAGGCGCCCACTCTGACACCTCGTCGCGTACCATGACTCGTTGTTTCCTCCCTGTCAGGTATTCTCTGATCCATTGCAGGGCCTTTCCTGTTATGTGTGCCTGGTCCTCTAGCTTTTGCAGTAACCTCTTGTGAGGAACTGTGTCGAAAGCCTTCTTGCAGTCCAAAAATACGCAGTCGATCCACCCCTCTCTCTCTTGTCTTACTTCTGTCACCTTGTCATAAAACTCTAGTAGGTTTGTGACACAGGATTTTCCTTCCCTGAAACCATGCTGGTTGTCAATTATACACTTGTTTCTTTCCAGGTGCCCCACCACTCTCCTCCTGATGATCTTCTCCATGACCTTGCATACTATACTCGTTAGAGATACAGGTCTGTAGTTTAGTGCCTCATGTCTGTCTCCCTTTTTAAAAATTGGGACTACATTTGCCATTTTCCATACCTCAGGGAGTTGCCCAGTTTCAAATGATGTGTTGAAGATCTTTGTTAATGGCTCACACAATATCTCTGCTCCCTCTTTAAGGACCCATGGAGAGATGTTGTCTGGTCCCACCGCCTTTGAGGTGTCAAGTTCGCATAGCAGCTTCTTCACCTCCTCCTTGGTTATATGTACCTCATCCAGCACTTGCTGGTGTGCCCCCCTGTTCTGATTTCTTGGAGTCCTACTGGTTTCCACTGTAAATACCTCTTTAAATCTTGTGTTGAGCTCCTGACATACCTCTCGGTCGTTTCTTGTGAATTCCCCATCACCCTTCCTCAGTCTGATTACCTGGTCCTTGACTGTTGTTTTCCTCCTGATGTGGCTGTACAACAGCTTCGGGTCAGTCTTTACTTTTGATGCTATGTCATTTTCATATTGTCTCTGAGCCTCCCTTCTTATCTGTGCATATTCGTTTCTGGCTCTTCGGCTGATTTCTCTATTCTCCTGAGTTCTCTGTCTTCTGTACCTTTTCCATTCTCTAGTACACCTAGTTTTTGCCTCCCTACACCTTTGGGTGAACCAAGGACTCGTTCTGTTCTTCCCATTATTTCTGTTTCCCTTGGGAACAAACCTCTCCTCTGCCTCCTTGCATTTTGTTGCTACATAGTCCATCATTTCTTGTACTGGTTTTCCTGTCAGTTCCCTCTCCCACTGAATGTCTTGAAGGAAGTTCCTCATGCCTGAGTAGTTCCCCCTTTTGTAGTTTGGTTTTTCCCAGCCTATTCCTGCTACTCTCTCCACTTGGAGCTCAACTATGTAGTCGAAGCACAGAACCACATGATCACTAGCTCCCAGGGGCCTTTCATACATGATACCCTCGATGTCCGAACTACTCATGGTGAATACAAGGTCCAACCTTGCTGGTTCATCCTCTCCTCTCTCTCTGGTAGTGTCTCTAACATGTTGATGCATGAGGTTCTCCAGTACCACATCCATCATCTTGGCTCTCCATGTTTCGGGACCCCCATGGGGCTCCAGGTTTTCCCAGTCAATCTCCTTGTGATTGAAATCACCCATAACTAGTAACTTTGCTCCCCCCATGTGTGCTCTCCTGGCCACCTCGGCTAGTGTGTTGATCATTGCTCTGTTGCTCTCATCGTATTCTTCTCTTGGCCTCCTGCAGTTCTGTGGTGGGTTGTACATTACTGCAATTATCACCTTATGTCCCTCAGACTGGATTGTTCCTACTAAGTAGTCCCTTTCGCCCATGCCATCCATTCCTTCCATTTTCTCAAAACCCCACTGGTTTTTAATGAGCAGTGCAACTCCTCCTCCCCCTCTCCTCCCTCTGTCTTTCCTGAAGATTTGATATCCGGATGGAAAGACTGAATCTGTTATTATTCTGGTGAGTTTTGTTTCTGTGAGTGCTATTATGTCTGGGGATGTCTCTTTGATTCTTTCGTGCAACTCCTCATACTTGTTTGTTATTCCATCTGCATTTGTATACCACACCTTCAACTTCTTTTCTAAGACTGTGGTCTGGGAAGTATATTGGGGTTGGGGAAGTGGGAGACCTGGTAGGGAACTATGGGTTGTTGCTGTGGGGGTGAAGTTTGTAATGTAGTGGGTGGGGGCATTGGATGTGGCATGGGTGTTTTGATTTAGAGTGTTTGGTTGCACTGGGGTTGACCTGGTTGGGAGGCTTCTATAGAAAGTTGTGAGGGGGGCTGTGTTAGATCTTCTTCCTGGGTCTGGGATCTCCTGTCTGTCTTCTCCATCCCCTCTCTTTCCTCCTTTCTCCTTTGTACCATCTCTCTCAGTTTCTTCCTTTCTTCTTGTGTTCTGTCGCGGTCGAGATACACCCTCCTGTATGCCGTCATGTCCCTTAATCGTGCTTTCTCCTGCAGTATCCTGGTCCGAGTCGCTTCTGCCTTGAAGGTCACTCTCACTGGCCGGGTTCTTTTTTTTACAAACCCCCCTATTCTCCGAAAATTTTCCAGCTGGGTCATATCGTCTTCTCCTATTGCTTTCATGATGCTTTCAATTGCTTTTTTTTCCCCTTGTTTTCTTGCTTCATATGTTTCCCCTTCGACTTCCTGGAGCCCATACACAAAGACTGACCTCACCCTTTCATTCTCCCACTGCATATCCCTGTGTATCCCCTCATTTAATTTGGTTTCCTCCACTGCAGCTTTCCTTTCATCAGTTTCACTGGCTAATGTACTTGGGCTCAGTGGCCTGTCATTTTCCCTTCTCGGCTTTCCTTGGGCTCTGTTGTTGTCTGTTAGGGCCTCCACATAAAGCTTAGCTCTTTCATTTGCTACAGTCTCCTCTGATAGAGCATCTCCATGCAGTTGTGCCCCTTCTTTCCCTACAGTCCCCTTATTTGTGGCTGAGGTAGCAGTCTCTGTTGTCAATCCCAAAATGTTCTTTAGTTCTTTAGGCTGTTTCAGATTTTTCAGTTCCTCTTCTAAACTCTGTATCCTAGCTTCTGCTGCTTTGACATGCACCTCCCACTTCCTGCTTTCCATATCTATCCTCTCTTCCATTCTCATGCTAAGTTCTTCTAGTTTCTTTTCCCATTCATGATCCCTTTTTATGAGCTCTGCTGCCCAATCTTCCTGTGCATTTTCCTCCTCCTGTCCCTTGGTTTTTCTTGTTACTCTCTGGCAACCCATTTTTGTTTTATCCTGATTGCCTCAGAGTGGGAAACCTATGTAGTTCTGTATGTTAGGTTAGTAGTGTGTGTGTCAGAGTGTGGGGGGGGAAGTAGTGGAGGAACTGTGGCTATTTGGGAGCTGAGTGGGGAGGGGTGGGGAGGGTTTGGGGTGAACGGGGGTGGGGTGGGTGATCGAGGGAGGGGATGGATCAGGGGAAGTAGTGAGATGTCGGTGGTGAGGGGGGAGTGTGTGTGTGTCTGGATATGTGTGTGTGTGTGTGTGTGTGTGTGTGTGTGTGTGTGTGTGTGTGTGTGTGTGTGTGTGTGTGTGTGTGTGTGTGTGTGTGTGTGTGTGTGTGTAATTTTGTGTGTAATTGTGTGTGGAATTATTTGTGGGTTTATTATGTACTGAAAGGTAGGTGGCTTGTGCTTGGAGTGTAATGTAGATTCTCAGTTGTCGCTTGTGTCCACAACCTCTTCTGACCTGACTCCCACCCTTGCAGTGTTGCCTATATCACCTGCTTATAGTGAGTTAATCGCCTTGTTCAATGGATTACCATTTGCTAAACCTTATTGAATACTTGAGTGCCTATTCTTTATCGTGCTATGAGAGTTAGACCATTCACATTCAGCTTGGCGGTTAAATTGGAACCTGGACCCCACACCCAAACAACCACTCATAGGTGATACAGTACTTGTAGTGCAGTTGTAGCAGTGTAGGTTGTCCAGGTCGATGTGACGTCCTGGAGTAGATCCAGCTCGATGTACGTCCTGGCGTAGATCCACCTCAATTTCTTCTCGTTAATAATGTACCCTATTCACTGTATTTCTTTCACTGGTCACACTATTGTTTCACTTTATTAAAATCTTGGGTGACACTTGGCAACGCCGCCTTCACACTAGCCTGCGCCACAACGCTTTTATTTTCCAGATCACTTTCAAAATTGTGGCTCTCCCCACACTTGTGTGGCTCAGGCAATTAAAAAAAAACACTTCTAGGATTGCTGACTACCCTGACACACTTAGCAACCCTTGCAGAACACTTGTAGCCCTCCAAAAACACTTAAATCCCCGGAGCACCGACGGCGTGACTAGCACCGACGGCGTGGGTGTTAGTCGACTGTGTGCGTGTGTGTGTGTGTGTGTGTGTGTGTGTGTGTGTGTGTGTGTGTGTGTGTGTGTGTGTGTGTGTGTGTGTGTGTGTGTGTGTGTGTGTGTGTGTGTGTGTGTGTGTGTGCGCGTGTCTGGAAGAATAACTGGGCGTGGACGTGTCCGTGAAGGTACTTGGGAAACGTCCGTCGAACAAGTTCACGGTCGAGGTTAACTGGACGAGTTACGCTGGTGATCTCAATGCCCCAGATCTGGATTACCTGGAGGTAAGCAGGAACGGGGAGCCAGACAGGGAGGGAGACAGGAAGGGCGGGGAATGCCTGAGCTTGCTACCATCTGCAGCTCATAAGACTGCCATCCCCACGAGCCCCTTTGAGGCGGGGTAGATGGCAGACCAGAGGCCTAGCTTCTCCCTACGAGCCCCGTGAGGGCGGGGAATGTGGGTAGGCCTGGGGACACTTGGTCCCAAAGATGAGGAGGTACTTGTACCTCCTTCCATGGGAGACTTAAGTCTCGAGACACTCCCCAGATAGGGAGCCAAGGCCGGGTCACCACTACTTGGAAAAGACCCGGGCCGGGAGAATACCGGCGAATAAAAAAAAAAAAAAAGAAAAGGAAGGGCG
The DNA here is from genome assembly GCF_038502225.1 of Cherax quadricarinatus. Classification (NCBI taxonomy): domain Eukaryota; kingdom Metazoa; phylum Arthropoda; class Malacostraca; order Decapoda; family Parastacidae; genus Cherax; species Cherax quadricarinatus. The sequence goes on along the minus strand of NC_091310.1, from coordinate 37,702,081 downwards.
GGGAGGGAGAGAGAGAGGGAAGGAGGAAGGGAGGAAGGGATGGTGGGAGGCAGGAAGGGCGGGGAAGGTGACAGGCAGGCAGACTACGCCCTTCCAGTTTTTAGCGTCATGAAGACGCTACCGGGAGTCGTGGCGGAGATGGTCGTTTGCCTTGCCTTGGTGGAGGTCATTATCACTAAGTAAAAGGAGCATCTCTCATTATACTGTAAATGTAACGCAGCGCCATGGGGTAACGGTCTTAATGGGGTTAATGAATGATGCGGCGAGTTTTTCAGTAAATCCCCTTGTAAAGTTGGTATAATTTGTTAAAAACATTTGCTTTAAATAGTTGTCTATTGCAGCAATTATTTTCTGACCCTATAATAATTTATCAACCAAGTTAAGTTAAGGAAAATCTCGTAATGAATTCAGGAAAAGTTGCTCATGGTTTATATATATATATATATATATATATATATATATATATATATATATATATATATATATATATATATACAGGGTGTTCACAGAACAACTCTCTGATTTCAGACAGGTATAACATGTAACTTTATTGTAATAACCTTTCACAGTTAGTAGCCTCAAGTGCAGGATTTCATTCAGTTTCATGTGGTATAAGGTAGCATTAAAGGCAATCAATGTGCGACCCTCTGGTTGCTCGGCAAACATCGATGTAATAGTCCAGTTCGATGCAGACGCTCGGCAGCATATCTGGTGTTATCATGCGAACTGCTTCAGTGATCTAAATTTTCAGCTCCTCCAGGGTTGCAGGTAGTGGTGGTACGTAAACTGTGCTCTTCACGTATTCTCAAAGAAAGAAGTCACAGACAGTTAGATCCGGTGACCTCTGCAAGTGGCCTGCGAGGTCACCGGACCTAATTGTTTGTGAGTTCCTTCTATGGGGGTACGTGAAGAGCTTAGTTTACGTACCACCATTACCAGCAACCGGTACACAGTACCGACTAGTTTGTGAATCAGACACGTGTGCAACACCTGAGTATCGTTATTTTGAAGACTTATCGCCCTGTCAGGGACAGAGCCGCGGGAGTGCTGACCTCTGGAAGCAACTCCAGGTAAACCCCAGGTAAATTTCTCTCTATTCCATAACCTATTCTTCGACTTGATTAAGCCACTGGTTGGCGAAACGTCTTGAAAGCAAAGACACCTAGATGTTTCACATATGACTCATCGCATGTGAGTACAAACAGGCGAGGATAGACGCCAGAGCAGGAGTCAGCACACGCTGCTGGCCGCCACACCATCCCGGTCATTGTGAAACTTCGCAAGTGTCCCCTTGAAAATTACTGGTGTGGGCTGAGCACACTGCAGCAAGTCTACGGTTCTGTCGCTTCTCCTTTCACTCCCATCTATCAAGAGAGGTGCTTCCTTCAAGCTCTTGATCCAGGGAATCCGCTTCCCGTTCTTTGGATCGAACTTGATTACCTCCCAGTCCCGCAGATGTATGATCCCTACAGGTTTAGCGCCTCAATGAATAATAATAATAATGATAATAATAATGATATTAATAATAATAATAATAATAATAATAATAATAATAATAATAATAATAATAATAATTAATAATAATAATAATAATAATAAAAGCAATAATAATAATCATAATCTTAGATAACAGTAAGTGTTTTGTCATTAAATTTACTGTTATTATTATCTGTCGATTCTGAGACTGCTGTATAACCCACACTGGTTTAACGCTCCGCATAAATATGATAAAAGTAATGTAGACCTTGCGAAGGGGGAGAGCAGAGGAGGAGGAGGAGGAGGAGGAAGAGGAAGAGAAGGAGGAGGAAGAGGAAGAGGAGGAGGAGGAAGACGGGATATCAATATTCTTCCTTGATTCAGGGCTCTTGATCCGGAGAATAGGAGTTACCCTCCCCCCTCCACCTTCCTAATGTCAAACGTGATTACTTAACGGATTCATCACTTCTCCAAGGATATCATATAACCTTTCGTTCAATTGGAATTTCTTTGTGACCCGTCATTGTCTTGCCCATGTTGTCTGCAGCTAGACCTTGTCTGCAGCTAGACCTTGTCTGCAGCTAGACCTTGTCTGCAGCTAGACCTTGTCTGCAGCTAGACCTTGTCTGCAGCTAGACCTTGTCTGCAGCTAGACCTTGTCTGCAGCTAGACCTTGTCTGCAGCTAGACCTTGTTGTCTGCAGCTAGACCTTGTCTGCAGCTAGACCTTATCTGCAGCTAGACCTTGTTGTCTGCAACTAGACCTTATCTGCAGCTAGACCTTATCTGCAGCTAGACCTTGTTGTCTGCAGCTAGACCTTGTCTGCAGCTAGACCTTGTTGTCTGCAGCTAGACCTTGTCTGCAGTTAGACCTTGTCTGCAGCTAGACCTTGTCTGCAGCTAGACCTTATCTGCAGCTAGACCTTGTTGTCTGCAGCTAGACCTTGTCTGCAGCTAGGCATTATCTGCAGCTAGACCTTGTTGTCTGCAGCTAGACCTTATCTGCAGCTAGACCTTATCTGCAGCTAGACCTTGTTGTCTGCAGCTAGACCTTGTCTGCAGCTAGACATTGTCTGCAGCTAGACCTTATCTGCAGCTAGACCTTGTTGTCTGCAGCTAGACCTTGTTGTCTGCAGCTAGACCTTGTCTGCAGCTAGAAATTGTTGTCTGCAGCTAGACCTTGTCTGCAGCTAGACCTTGTTGTCTGCAGCTAGACCTTGTTGTCTGGAGCTAGACTTTGTCTGCAGCTAGACCTTGTCTGCAGCTAGGAATTGTTGTCTGCAGCTAGACCTTATCTGCAGCTAGACCTTGTTGTCTGCAGCTAGACCTTGTCTGCAGCTAGACCTTGTCTGCAGCTAGACCTTATCTGCACCTAGACCTTGTTGTCTCCAGCTAGACCATGTTGTCTGCAGCTAGACCTTGTCTGCAGCTAGACCTTATCTGCAGCTAGACCTTGTTGTTTGCAGCTAGACATTGTTGTCTGCAGCTAGACCTTGTCTGCAGCTAGACCTTATCTGCAGCTAGACCTTGTTGTCTGCAGCTAGACCTCATCTGCAGCTACACCTTGTTGTCTGCAGCTAGACATTGTTGTCTGCAGCTAGACCTTGTTGTCTGCAGTTAGACCTTATTGTCTGCAGCTAGACCTTGTTGTCTGCAGGTAGACCTTGTTGTCTGCAGGTAGACCTTGTTGTCTGCAGCTAGACCTTGTTGTCTGCAGCTAGACCTTGTTGTCTGCAGCTAGACCTTGTTGTCTGCAGCTAGACCTTGTCTGCAGCTAGACCTTGTTGTCTGCAGCTAGACCTTTTTGTCTGCAGCTAGACCTTGTTGTCTGCAGCTAGACCTTGTTGTCTGCAGCTAGACCTTGTTGTCTGCAGCTAGACCTTCTCTGCAGCTAGACATTGTTGCTTTGCAGCTAGACCTTGTTGTCTGCAGGTAGACCTTGTTGTCTGCAGCTAGACCTTGTTGCCTGCAGCTAGACCTTGTTGTCTGCAGCTAGACCTTGTCTGCAGCTAGACCTTGTTGCTTTGCAGTTAGACATTGCTGTCTGCAGCTAGACCTTGTTGTCTGCAGCTAGACCTTGTTGTCTGCAGCTAGACCTTGTTGTCTGCAGCTAGACCTTGTTGCTTTGCAGTTAGACATTGTTGTCTGCAGCTAGACCTTGTAGCCTGCAGGTAGCCCTTGTTGTCTGCAGGTAGACCTTGTTGTCTGCAGGTAGACCTTGCTGTCTGCAGGTAGCCCTTGTTGTCTGCAGCTAGACCTTGTAGTCTGCAGGTAGCCCTTGTTGTCTGCAGGTAGACCTTGTTGTCTGCAGCTAGACCTTGTAGTCTGCAGGTAGCCCTTGTTGTCTGCATGTACCTTGTTGTCTGCAACTAGACCTTGTAGTCTGCAGGTAGCCCTTGTTGTCTGCAACTAGGCCTTGTCGTCTGCAGCTAGACCTTGTTGTCTGCAACTAGGCCTTGTCGTCTGCAGCTAGACCTTGTTGTCTGCAGCTAGACCTTGTTGTCTGCAGCTAGACCTTGTTGTCTGCAACTAGGCCTTGTTGTCTGCAGCTAGACCTTGTTGTCTGCAGCTAGACCTTGTTGTCTGCAGCTAGACCTTGTTGTCTGCAGCTAGACCTTGCTGTCTGCAGCTAGACCTTGTTGTCTGCAGTTAGACCTTGTTGTCTGCAGCTAGACCTTGTTGTCTGCAGCTAGACCTTGTTGCTTTGCAGTTAGACCTTGTTGCTTGCAACTAGACCTTGTTGCTTGCAACTAGACCTTGTTGCTTGCAACTAGACCTTGTTGCTTGCAACTAGACCTTGTTGCTTGCAACTAGACCTTGTTGCTTGCAATTAGACCTTGTAGCTTGCAACTAGACCTTGTTGCTTGCAACTAGACCTCGTTGCTTGCAACTAGACCTTGTTGCTTGCAACTAGACATTGTTGCTGGCAACTAGACTTCGTTGCTTGCAACTAGATATTGTTGCTTGCAACTAGACCTTGTTGCTTGCAATTAGACCTTGTTGCTTGCAACTAGACCTTGTTGCTTGCAACTATACATTGTTGCTGGCAACTAGACCTTGTTACTTGCAATTAGACCTTGTTGCTTGCAACTAGACCTTGTTGCTTGCAATTAGACCTTGTTGCTTGCAACTAGACCTTGTTGCTTGCAACTAGACTTTGTTGCTTGCAACTAGACCTTGTTGCTTGCAACTAGACCTTGTTGCTTGCAACTAGACCTTGTTGCTTGCAACTAGACATTGTTGCTGGCAACTAGACCTTGTTGCTTGCAACTAGACCTTGTTGCTTGCAACTAGACCTTGTTGCTTGCAACTAGACCTTGTTGCTTGCAACTAGAACATGTTGAGGGGTAAATAAAGGCCTCTTTTATGGCCTTTTGTTTTCCTACGGTTCCAGACTTATGGTTCACCATGTAATGTTTCAATGGAGAAACTGAGTATGAAATTACAATTAAATAAAATAAGTGGTAATGCCGTGTGGGTGACGCTGAGTGCCGACTTGGTCGATAAAATAACGCATAGGAAAAGGAGACTTATTATTACCACGTTTCTTCCCTACAAGAGATCTGTAGGCGAAACGTCGTAATAATGGAAGGTTCATTCTCGCCATGGAGCGGAGTAAGCTCCATCTCCTGGTTCATGTCCTAGATCAGTGGTTCTCAAGCTTTTTCTCTGGGCCGCACTTCTGGAACAAATATTTGCTCGTGCCACACTGGATTTTTTTATTGATAAGAAATACATTAAAAAAATACTACTCCTAGTAGTGTTTGATTTATATCATAGAACACAGCTACTTTATGGTATATTCGTGGGATATCCAGAAAGTATAAAATAATACAGCTACATGTAAACCTGGTTCATTCCCAGAATATGCTTATAGACGAGTCTCTTACCCATGTAAAGAAGAAATAAATGGCAATACCATGATTGGAACAATACACGGATAACCCGTACATAGGAAAAAGAAGCTTAGGACGACGCTTCGGTCCGACGTGGACCATTTACAAGAATCACACTGTGACTTTGTAAATGATTCAAGTTGGACTGAACCATCGTCATAAGCTTCTCTCTCTTCCTTTCCTATGTGCGGGTTATTTGTGTACTCTTACATATCTAACCCTGAGTAAGTATACAGACTCAATGAGAGGTGTGAGTTTGTTTTTGTCGAGTAATCTCATTTATATTAGGTCTAATTTGAGACAAACTCCCATCTCCTCATCAATACAAAGAAGCCTTTATCTTCTCTGGTCTTTGATATTTGCCAGAGCTGAAAATGCCTGTTCATAACAGGTTTCTTCGAGGTTCGTCCCCAACACTGCACTTAACACTCAGAGAAGTGGCAGGAAATATAGACACTTTTACCGGCTGTGAATGATTGTTTTCTCCTTTATGAAAGTCTATCTATTGTACTGTTATCTGCATGACTTAAGCAAGAAACGTTTCTCCCATTTCTCCTCTCTCTCCGGATACTATATTGGAAAGCGAGAAGTGGATGGATGGAATGGATTACAATCTACCTCTAAGTTGTATTACAGTTCCTAAAACAACTACTCTTGCTACGACCTAACAACCTTCAACTGTATCAACTGTTCTACTTCCTGATACCACTACTTCTACATCTACTTACCACTGGTTCTACATTAACATAATGCTGCTGTTGAAATCACCTTTGCTTTATTCCCGTGAGCTCTCGCTGCGGCTTTTGTTATGGTGTCAGACTATTGTTTGGTTGTCGTCTTCATGTTCACGTCTCAGTGTTTTAATGTTTGGAGGTAGAATGGCGATACCTTATGCTACAACCTGAGTAGCATCAGAGCAAACACCAGGCTACCGGTGGTCACTGCAATGACTACCACAGCCACCACTGCTATCTCTACCACTATTGTTATACCCTGGGTGACTCGTTGTTATACCCTGGGTGACTCTTTATTATACCCTGGGTGACTCATTGATATACCCTGGATGACTCGTTATTATATCCTGGGTGACTCATTATTATATCCTGGATGACTCATTGACTCATTGCTATACTCTGGGTGACTCATTATCATACCCTGGGTGACTCATTATTATATCCTGGGTGACTCATTATCATACCCTGGGTGACTCAATATTATACCCTGGGTGACTCATTATCATACCCTGGGTGACTCATCATTATACCCTGGGTGACTCATCATTATACCCTGGGTGACTCATTATCATACCCTGGGTGACTCATCATTATACCCTGGGTGACTCATCATTATACCCTGGGTGACTCATCATTATACCCTGGGTGACTCATCATAATACCCTGGGTGACTCATCATAATAACCTGGGTGACTCATCATTATACCCTGGGTGACTCATCATTATACCCTGGGTGACTCATCATTATACCCTGGGTGACTCATCATTATACCCTGGGTGACTCATCATTATACCCTGGGTGACTCATCATTATACCCTGGGTGACTCATGTCAACTGTTCGTCCTGATGTGGTTACTGAGCTAGCATCAGAAAGTCGTTGACCACAGTTTATTCTCTGCTTATTAATTAGTTGAAGCCTATGTTTGTAAAATATTTCTCCAGCTGGGTCTTAATATATTGACTTCTCGCTAACAGCTTCAGTGGATTTGCTATTCAATTCTGGAATATTTCCGTTTATCAGAAAAAGTAACTCAGGTTTGTGTTGCATGTCTTGCTTGGTGTTATTTCCCTGTGTCGAATTATTGACTCATTTTGCACATCAAATAGTTCCTTTCTTCTTTCTTCTTAGATCCTCCGAAGAGGTGTGTGTAAATGTACGAAAGAACTTATGTACTATGTTATTATTTTTAACGTTAGCATTTTTTTTGTATAAGTAGCCACAAGTTTTATTTTGATTTTATTGTCTATTTTTGACCATTTCAGAAGATGCTTAGTGGGTTCGGTGCTAAGAATCAGGAACGTAAACAAAACTCAATGGATCTGTTTAATGGATGCTTTTATTCGAAGAGATTATACATAAATTTTACCATTTTAGTTTTAATTAGAGAAGCGACGGCTGCTTAGAGGCAATCATCTCTCCCTCTACCCATAAAGCGTTTAGGAACATGCATGCCAGTGTGAGGAGTCTCCGGCCTGAAGGTAGAACAGGTGTCGGCCAGCTTTGTGCAGCTTCGTTAGCGGAGGAATGAAACCAGTCAGTCGCCTCGATGGAATATAGTTTCTTCTCTCTCTTGGCTCCTCCGCTAGAAGGTGATACCGCGGCGGCGCTGCTCCTCGGCGACGCGGATCTGCTCGATGGCGTGGGGGGGGAGTGGGGGGCCCTTGGGGATAAGGTCAGACTCCGGGCGGTAACCATACTCATCAGCGACGTAAGTCAATCGTCCGGTGCCACCCTCGGGGAACGGGAAGCTGTGCAGAGCACAGTACCAGTTAAAAATAACAGATATATGACATTAATATTATTTGATTCATGTTAAACACTAAAACTATTTAGGTTATTTAGCGCAAATTTTGTGGAGGCTTGATCCTCCGTCTGCTGGGAGCGATACAGACGCGCTTTCTGTGTGTACTCACGTATATGTCCAGTAACCTTAAGAAAAACAATCACAAGGCGACTCTGATGTCGCAGAAATTTATAATGATGGCAAGGAATGATGCTACTCGAATAAATTCGATATTTTAAACTGTAAATACCGTGATATTCATGTTTATAGACGCACCAAAATTATTTCTTTACCAGAGCAACGTTTCGCCTTCATGACGCCTTATCATGTACTTGGTAAAGTCTTCATGTAGGTGAAAGGTCGTGTTAATAAAGGGCTCATTTTACTGCTTTTTATATCTTCTTGTCAGCTATGTTATTCTTCAACCACATTTATTACAAAAAAAATCAGAAAGAGAACGACTGAATTAGCAGGAAACACAGACATATGGCTAACGGAAAATGTAATAAGGAAAAATCACAAGATTCCACACATTACAGACCTGAATCCTCCCTGTATATTGCTCTGGCCAGCAGAGCCAGGTGTGCCCACAGCGTGCACGTCGACACCGTGATCCGTGATGAAGTGGTATCTGAACCTGCCGTCACCGTGATCCTCCCGCGTGTCGGAGACGATGGCTACGTGCCGGAAGTCTTGACGGGGGCGCTGAGGAGCGGCGACGGCGACAGCCGCTAGGCAGGCGAGCACCACCTTGAGAAAGACAGACACGTGTACACAGGTCTCAGCTAGGAAGAACAGCTTAATGAGTCAGTGAAGGGCAAGTCCTGCTTTCGTACACATGAATGTTTGAAGATTTCTCTCCTGCCTTATTTTTCAATGAATTCACTTCTCGTAATGGCATGATTGCAAACCACGGTAAGGGTGGGGGATTGAACTTGCAGCTAGTGAGTCGTAAAAAACTATGCCTATTTTGATGAATCATATTGTAGCCAGGTTGCCCGGTGGCTTACGCGCTGGCCTGGAGTTTTATGACTCTCTTGCAGCGAGTTCAATCCCCGCCCGTAACGTGGTTTGTTGGTTCACTTTTGAAGCCACGGAACGGGTGGGGCTGGAACCCATGGCGAGTGGGTCGTAAAACTCGTATCGTAGTTTGTTTGCAATCGCGTTATTTCGGTTTCGTGAGGGATTTTACTTTTTTTAGATAATATATATATATATATATATATATATATATATATATATATATATATATATATATATATATATATATATATATATATATATATATATATATATATATATATATATATATATATATATATATATATATATATATATATATATATATATATATATATATATATATATATATATATATATATATATATATATATATATATATATATATATATATATATATATATATATATATATATATATATATATATATATATATATATATGTATATATATATATATATATATATATATATATATATATATATATATATATATATACACACACACACACATATATATATACATATATATATATATATATATATATATATATATATATATATATATATATATATATATATATATATATATATATATATATATATATATATATATATATATATATATATATATATATATATATATATATATATATATATATATATATGTATATATATATGTCGTGCCGAATATGTAAAACTGGTCAATTAGCAAAAACTCATTTAAAATTAAGTCCTTTCTAAAATTTTCTCTTATACGTTTAAAGATATATTTTTTTCATTAATGTTGATGTAAAAATTTATAATTTTGCACCAAAAGGAACTTAGAAAACTTACCTAACCTTATTATAACAAGCGCAATTTATTTTAGCCTAACCCAACTAAATATATTTTAGATTTGTTTACAATAATTTAATACTAAACAAACACAGTGAAATATATTTTTTTCGTTAGGTTCAGAATGATTTTGGCGAAATTATTGCATACACAAATTTTCACTTGTCCTATATGGCAAGATGAACGTTGCTATTTAAGCCAAGATCACAAGTTCTGCCATATAAAGCTTCCTTCTTGTTATCAAATTGAATGTTAAGTAAAAACATGAATTTATGCTTAACAATCTTTGAAGGAATTATATAAACATATTAATATCATCAGTAATAACAAGTGCAACATTATATCTTCCTTGAATTAAAGAGGCAACTGCTTAAACATTGACACAATATTTAAGATGCTATTAACGAGCCATTTGACCTAAGTACGACTCATATTAGGATTCTTTACCTGGCAAGTTGACAATAATAATTCTCTCTCTCTCTCTCCCTTTAGCTCTCTATGACCCTTAACGTTTTAGCCCTTACCACGAAAGCAGAAACATTAATAATCTGGAATACGTTTACTCACGAAGTTCATCTTGGGACACCAACGAAGAGAAAAGGCGAGCGAGGGAGGTACTTGTTGCCTCAACACCTGGTGAAGACGACTCCACCTCCAGCGACCCGCTCTATTTATATACAACTCGTCCAGGGCATCCCAGGGTATCGTCGACTGTTGTTCACGATTCCGGAGGACCCCCAAGGTCACGGGTGTCAAGAGGACAAGTTCCTGGTGGAGAGGAAGAGGAGGCGGCACGCCCCCCGACCTCGCCCGACCTCGCCTGCCCCCCTCTCCTCC
>NC_091310.1:37631499-37673999 GCF_038502225.1 Cherax quadricarinatus | reverse complement strand
AGAGGTAAGACAGAATGTAGAATTGCGGACGAACAAGGAGGTTTCAGAGTGGGTAGGGGATGTGTAGATCAAGTGTTTACATTGAAGCATATATGTGAACAGTATTTAGATAAAGGTAGGGAAGTTTTTATTGCATTTATGGATTTAGAAAAGGCATATGATAGAGTGGATAGAGGAGCAATGTGGCAGATGTTGCAAGTTTATGGAATAGGTGGTAAGTTACTAAATGCTGTAAAGAGCTTTTATGAGGATAGTGAGGCTCAGGTTAGGGTGTGTAGAAGAGAGGGAGAATACTTCCCGGTAAAAGTAGGTCTTAGACAGGGATGTGTAATGTCACCATGGTTGTTTAATATATTTATAGATGGGGTTGTAAAAGAAGTAAATGCTAGGGTGTTCGGGAGAGGGGTGGGATTAAATTATGGGGAATCAAATTCAAAATGGGAATTGACACAGTTACTTTTTGCTGATGATACTGTGCTTATGGGAGATTCTAAAGAAAAATTGCAAAGGTTAGTGGATGAGTTTGAGAATGTGTGTAAAGGTAGAAAGTTGAAAGTGAACATAGAAAAGAGTAAGGTGATGAGGGTATCAAATGATTTAGATAAAGAAAAATTGGATATCAAATTGGGGAGGAGGAGTATGGAAGAAGTGAATGTTTTCAGATACTTGGGAGTTGACGTGTCAGCGGATGGATTTATGAAGGATGAGGTGAATCATAGAATTGATGAGGGAAAAAAGGTGAGTGGTGCGTTGAGGTATATGTGGAGTCAAAAAACGTTATCTATGGAGGCAAAGAAGGGAATGTATGAAAGTATAGTAGTACCAACACTCTTATATGGATGTGAAGCTTGGGTGGTAAATGCAGCAGCGAGGAGACGGTTGGAGGCAGTGGAGATGTCCTGTCTAAGGGCAATGTGTGGTGTAAATATTATGCAGAAAATTCGGAGTGTGGAAATTAGGAGAAGGTGTGGAGTTAATAAAAGCATTAGTCAGAGGGCAGAAGAGGGGTTGTTGAGGTGGTTTGGTCATTTAGAGAGAATGGATCAAAGTAGAATGACATGGAAAGCATATAAATCTATAGGGGAAGGAAAGAGGGGTAGGGGTCGTCCTCGAAAGGGTTGGAAAGAGGGGGTAAAGGAGGTTTTGTGGGTGAGGGGCTTGGACTTCCAGCAAGCGTGCATGAGCGTGTTAGATAGGAGTGAATGGAGACGAATGATACTTGGGACCTGACGATCTGTTGGAGTGTGAGCAGGGTAATATTTAGTGAAGGGATTCAGGGAAACCGGTTATTTTCATATAGTCGGACTTGAGTCCTGGAAATGGGAAGTACAATGCCTGCACTTTAAAGGAGGGGTTTGGGATATTGGCAGTTTGGAGGGATATGTTGTGTATCTCTATACGTATATGCTTCTAAACTGTTATATTCTGAGCACCTCTGCAAAAGCAGTGATAATGTGTGAGTGTGGTGAAAGTGTTGAATGATGATGAAAGTATTTTCTTTTTGGGGATTTTCTTTCTTTTTTGTGGGTCACCCTGCCTCGGTGGGAGACGACCGACTTGTTGAAAAAAAAAAAAAAAAAAAATACATATATATATATATATATATATATATATATATATATATATATATATATATATATATATATATATATATATATATATATATATATATATATGTCGTGCCGAATAAGCAGAACTTGCGATCTTGGCTTAAATAGCAACGCTCATCTTGCAATATAGGACAAGCGAAAATTTGTGTATGCAATAATTTCACCAAAATCATTCTGAACCTAACGAAAAAAATATATTTCACTGCGTTTGTTTAGTATTAAATTATTGTAAACAAATCTAAAATATATTTAGTTGGATTATGCTAAAATAAATTGTTCTTGTTATAATAAGGTTAGGTAAGTTTTCTAAGTTCCTTTTGGTGCAAAATTATAAATTTTTACGTCAACATTATTGAAAAAAATATATCTTTAAACGTAAAAGAGAAAATTTTAGAAAGGACTTAATTTTAAATGAGTTCTTGCTAATTGACCAGTTTTACATATTCGGCACGATATATATATATATATATATATATATATATATATATTTGTCGTGCCGAATATGTAAAACTGGTCAATTAGCAAGAACTCATTTAAAATTAAGTCCTTTCTAAAAAAAATTCTTATACGTTTAAAGATATATTTTTTCATTAATGTTGATGCAAAAATTTATAATTTTGCACCAAAAGGAACTTAGAAAACTTACCTAACCTTATTATAACAAGCGCAATTTATTTTAGCCTAACCCAACTAAATATATTTTAGATTTGTTTATAATAATTTAATACTAAACAAACACAGTGAAATATATTTTTTTCGTTAGGTTCAGAATGATTTTGGCGGAATTATTGCATACACAAATTTTCGCTTGTCCTATATGGCAAGATGAACGTTGCTATTTAAGCTAAGATCGCAAGTTTTGCCTATTCGGCACGACTTGACGAGCCTGTTTATAGAGAAGCATCAGACTGAAGGCTTCTACTATAGTTTCTGACATCGTCACATGACTTTGGTAGAGGATATCATAGTAACAAAAAAGGCACAATACCATATATATATATATATATATATATATATATATATATATATATATATATATATATATATATATATATATATATATATATATATATGTCGTGCCGAATAGACAGAATTTGCGATCTTGGCTTAAATAGCAACGCTCATCTTGCCACATAGGACAAGGAAAAATTTGTGTATGCAATAATTTCGCCAAAATCATTCTTAACCTAATGAGAAAAATATATTTCACTGTGTTTGTTTAGTATTAAATTACTTTAAACAAATCTAAAATTAGTATAGATGGGTTAGGCTAAAATAAATTGTTCTTGTTATAATAAGGTTAGGTAAGTTTTCAAAGAATCTTTTGGTGCAAAATTAAAAATTTTTACATTAACATTAATGAAAAAAGTATATCTTTAAACATATATAAGAGAAAATTTCAGAAAGGACTTAATTTTAAATGAGTTCTTGCTAATTGACCAGTTTTACATATTCGGCACGATATATATATATATATATATATATATATATATATATATATATATATATATATATATATATATATATATATATATATATATATATATATATATATACAGTATACATAATATCAGCGCGTGATTCAACAATTCGCCAACACCATACCACCTCCAATTTAGTTTGAGTAGGGAAAGGGAAAGTGGTTTGGTGAGACAGGAGTCCCAGCTTGACCCTGTGTGACACTTGTCTGACCACGACCCTCCCACCTGCCACTACACGACTCTCTCAATACTCACACTACACGACTCTCAACACTCACACTACACGACTCTGTAAATACTCACACTACACGACTCTCAACACTCACACTGCACGACTCTCTCAACACTCACACCACACGACACACTACACAACACCACACACTTCACGCAGCACTACACACCATACGCCACACCACACACAATACATGCCTCACTCAACACCACACACTAGACGCCTCACGCAACACCACACACACTACACGCCTCAAGCAACACCACACACACTATACACCTCATGCAACACCACACACACTACACACGTCACCCAACACCACACCCACTACACACGTCACCCAACACCATACACACTACACACGTCACCCAACACCATACACACTACACACGTCACCCAACACCACACACACTACACACGTCACCCAACACCATACACACTACACACCTCACGCAACACCACACAGTACACACGTCACACAACACAACACTCCTGGTAGATCATTAAAGGGCACCCTGCCTGCTGCCATGCTCACTTAGCAGCCAATTTGCGCCATTATGTTGCCTTATCGACAGTAGTTCCATTACTCATGTAGCAGTTAATAGATAACTGGATGTTAGTCACTCTGTACACTCTTCCCCGGGTAAGTAGGTAGCTGCCTGTGTAATAATCCGTCGTGGGTAGTGTATCCAAGGGAAGGATATCAACTGAAGTTATCCTGGGTTAAATATCCATAAGGATGTCTTCTTGAAGTCACTTTATGGTGTGAGAGTGACTAGTGGTTTATCATTTGTCATGACCTGGTTCCTTGATCCCCTTGTTCCCACCTCCCTGACACGGCAGAAAGATCATGTGTTGAGGCTCTAAGGCACCTAAACAGCCACTTCACGCGCAGAAAGTGAAGAGCTGGCCGAGTCTCCTTGGACGGTGTGAATGACCCGAGATCCTTAATTTCTCTGACCTAAGACGAAGGTTGAGTTCTGAAGAATCACACAGGTGCAGAGCTCAAGCTTTGATTACAGGAGTGTTTCGTGCGGTTCTCCGTAATGCTCTACACGGAGCGATACGTTGTCGCAAAATAAAAGTTAAATTCTGCACCAGTGATGTCTCGTCACTGTCGGCAGCACCGTTTAGTTTCCCTTGAAAATAAAAGCAATTGCTTGGCGCAACAACAAAACACTACCAGGACAATTAATGTCGGAAAAGAGCACGAATGAGATTAGCTTCAAGACAAACACTGAGGTAAATGGCAATGCCCCGAGGATTATGGAGGGAAAAAAATCCTGCCCCCACAAGCAACCTAGATTTGGATCCTGTTCCTAGTCTGGGCCTGATCAGGCCATTCAGGTCACTCCAAGACCCTTTGCACCTGTTGTCAGTTTAAACGTTCACTATGAGTCAGAACCTGATAGTAATGGAGGAGGAGAAGGAGGATCAGGGGGAAGGAGGTTGAGGAAAGAAGGCACAAGATGCTGGTTTAACGAGCATGAAGAAGAAGAGTAGCAGCAGAAGCAGGAGCTGCATCAGGAGTAGCAGCAGGAACAGCAGCAGTAGCAGGACTATCAGCAATAAAAGTAACAGTAGCAACAGTACAAGCAAAAGAAGCAGCAAAAGAAGCAACAATAGAAGCTACAATATCAGCAGTAGAAGCGCAGTAGCAACAGTAGAAGCAACAGTAGCAACAGTAGAAGCAACAGTAGCAGAAGCAGACGAAGAAGCAGCAGCCACAGGACACATCTGAGTCATGCATTGCGGACAGTCTAAGAAAAAGGACGCTGGAAGAGAAGTAATGAAGAGAATCATGTAATCTAGTGAATGTGGCAAGTGGAGCAGCTAATGAAGCAAGATTCCTGAGGAACCAGACAAGTCGGAGGAATGGAGAGGTTGTTAACAGATGTTTGATGAGCTGATAGTCCTACTTGCGTGGCCGGACAGATGACCGACGAACACTTAGCAGACAGACGTTTGACCGAAGGGCAACTGGCCATACGGATATTGCGCCGACAGCCATTTGGCCGAATGGACAATAGACCGAACGGATAATTAGGTTAGGTTAGGTGACGAATGCCAGGTCTTCCATATGTCCATTAGCCAAATGTCCGGAAGCCCCTTGTTGACAGTCTGTGATTGACAGTCTTAACTGACAGTCTGTAATAACAGAGACTAACATACTATCTCAATGAAAATAGGATTTTGTATAGAAACTTACACCCATTTCACTCATTTTGAGGAGGAAATGATGGAGTCTCGTGACTATCTTCATAATAGAATAAAGAAAAAAATAAGCAGAAAACACCAAGGACACCTGAAGATTATGACTCGATGATTAAGGAATCTCGAATTTCTCACAGATCCTTCGTAGCCATCCTTTCTGAAGCCAGGATTGTATCCACTGAACGTGAGCATTCTGATTAGTTTACAAGGCTTGACAACTATAGACAGAACAAGGGTTATTAATTCATTTGTTTAGTGCACCAAGTACACTTAAGTTCTTAACTAAAATGTTGTAGAATAGTTAAAATACTCAGAGATATACAACCAGCCTCCGTATAATTATTTCGTTGGTTAGCGATTTTCCAGGTGAATACAGCATCCTTCATCATCTTCAGGTGTATACAGCATCATACATCATTTTCAGGTGTATACAGCATCCTACATCATTTTCAGATGTATACAGCATCCTACATCACCTCCAGGTGTATACAGCATCGTACATCATTTCCAGGTGTATATAGCATCCTTCATCATCTCCAGGTGAATACAGCATCCTACATCTCCAGGTGAATACAGCATCCTACATCATTTTCAGGATTATTCAGCATCCTACATCGTTTTCAGGTTTATACAGCATCCTACATCATATTTAGATGTATACAGCATCCTACATTATCTCCACGTGTATACAGCATCCTACATTATCTCCAGGTGTATACAGCATCCTAGATCACGTCAGCAACTGTACTGTATGAACAGCGGACAGAGTGAAAGTAAACAGATGTTGTCCTGTGTGGTGTGGCTATTATCATAAGATATCACATGTTTATTATGGCGCTGAGGCCATATCGGAGACGCTGGGACCGTGTCGTCGTCCCACATACCTGGAGGGAACCCCGATTGATGAAAGACTCCCTTCCACCTAGTACCTGGAGGGAAGGGGGATCCTGACTGGTGGCTGCCTCCCTTTCCCCGTATACCTGGGGGAGGCCCGAGTGAGAGAAGGCTACCTCTCACTTCACTCCTTGGATGACCCAAGTGAGACAAGATCCTTCTCACCTCACACCTTGGGTGACCCAAGTGAGACAAGATCCTTCTCACCTCACACCTGCGAGGGACAAGAATTCAACTGTTTTCTCGTTCTTTTTCTTTCAAAATAAAAGTCGTGATTGTTGTGGCTTAAAGTGACAGGTCGACGATATATGACGTATTTATGAGACCCAGATAATGTCACATCCCAACACTTTTACATTAGAAAGTGATTCTCTCTCTTAATATATATATATATATATATATATATATATATATATATATATATATATATATATATATATATATATATATATATATATATATATATATATATATATATATATATATATATATATATATATATATATATATATATATATATATATATATATATATATATATATATATATATATATTCATAAACGAAGAAAAAAGAACAAAAATGTTTGGTAAATTGCGAAATATTTAGAGTTGAAAATGCAAATTTAATCTGCGACCTGAATCCCAACGGACGGATTTTCCCTTTTCCTTGAATCTTTGGAAATATATAATCTCAATTGAGAGCTGCAGACGAGGGAGTGCTCGGGTCGCACCCACAAAGGTCGTCAACTTTTGGGTCGCCTCCAAAGCGACGACAAAGTTTGTGTCGCACCCACTAAGTCTAAATTAAGTAATAGATCTTCAATTTGACACTAATTTCCTCTCAAATGAGTTTCTTAATTAGGCAAATAAGCTTGTTAATTACACCCCAGCTGCTCGTTACTTACTGGTGACGCTTACACCACAAGACTAGACAATGGACGCCTAGAATGTGAACTGATAGTCACTATTGCCTCCATGAATCATTCTTTTCACTTCTAACTCATACTAGGTGTAAATCAAGACATGATATGCAAAAACAAAACATCACGTAGGGTATACAACGTAATTTACACACAATGATTTTCAATACAAAACTTTTAAAGTCTGGCCAAAGTTCGTAAATGAAGAACTTGTATACACAAGCCTTTTTACGTCTTTCTAAGCCTTGTGAACAATTTTTGTAAATCTTGAAATAAAGTCTTGAAATATGCTGGCATTCAAACATCTTGAGAAAACTTATATACAAAACTTTCAAGCGTTGCGAAAGCTTGTATTCAAGAATATTAAGTTTTCAGAAAGCTTGTATAAAAGTGTGTATGTATGTGTGTGTGTGTGTGTGTGTGTGTGTGTGTGTGTGTGTGTGTGTGTGTGTGTGTGTGTGTGTGTGTGTGTGTGTGTGTGTGTGTGTGTGTGTGTGTGTGTGTGTGTGTGTGTGTGTGTGTGTGTGTGTGTGTGTGTGTGTGTGTGTGTGTGTATGTGTGTGTGTGTGTGTGTGTGTGTGTGTGTGTGTGTGTGTGTGTGTGTGTGTGTGTGTGTGTGTGTGTGTGTGTGTGTGTGTGTGTGTGTGTGTGTGAGTGTGAGTGTGTGTGTCAGAAAGACATGTTGTTTACTGGTTACGTTGGCATCTGACAGTACTGTTTACATTTATGTCACTTCACCAACAGTCATTACGGTGACTGTTGAGTGCTGTAGGAGAGTGCCAGTGAGTTCTGGATACACAGAGTGAACACTGAAGAGAGCAGAAGGAACATATGGATGGAAAGGGCTGAAACAGCTCTAATTTACACAGTACCTATTAAGAGACGAAAGTAAGGAATCTGGTAAAC
Organism: Cherax quadricarinatus; assembly: GCF_038502225.1. Taxonomy (NCBI): domain Eukaryota; kingdom Metazoa; phylum Arthropoda; class Malacostraca; order Decapoda; family Parastacidae; genus Cherax; species Cherax quadricarinatus. The sequence goes on along the minus strand of NC_091310.1, from coordinate 37,665,742 downwards.
ATGACTGATAGAGAAAACACATCTTGTGGGAGTTGAGAGCGAATATAAAGATAAGCCATGGTTAATGTAATACCAGTAGCTGGCTTTGAGTGTACATTGAGTTGGGGGATAGAAGTGGAAAAACCTAGAGAGCACAATAATTGGCCCATGGTGTGTAAAAAAGCTCTTGCTGGATTATATTTAATACCGAATTGTAGAATAACAGTTGAAGATCTCTGAACAATTCACAGAATACATTGGTTGACAGGACAAGAATAAAAGGTAGATTTGGCTGCAGGGAGTTTATTACATATAGATCACAAGCTTGGATTGTGTCCAGTGATCTTAAATGCTGGTTGATGCCCCGAAGCTGTAGTCCTTAACTATTTACATACGAGAAGTGTCCTTGGGGTGTCCTTATGTATTAAAAGATGGGATGTGAGAATAGGATGCAACGCGTCTTGGCGAGGCGCGTCTTAAATAGGTATGGCTGTTGACGTGAGGATACGTCCACAACCGCGGGTCGGAGGCGTAGAACCTTCAGTAGAGTGTGAACTCATAGTGTAGGGAAAAAAAACTTTGGAGAAAATCTCGTGATTTGGGGTACATTTACAGGTCGTCCTCGGTGAATTTAGAGGGTGAAGTCCCTCAGAGGTGACTGTCAGCTTACACACAGACTGTCCATGGACAGGTGAACAGGGTAGTCGTGCATGAGCCGTGATCTGTCTAGGAGAGTCGCTTGTTTAGTTGATTCTCGTTCCCTGGTCGTCCCATTTAGCTCCCTGAGCTCGCAGCTGCTCAACGATCTGCAGGAGTTCGACGACGTGGGCGGGGAGAGGGGGGGCGACGGGGATCAGGTCGGACTGGGGCTGGTAACCACCCTCGTCAGCAACGAAGGTGTAAGTTGCGAGGCTACCATCGTCGAGTGGGAAGCTGCGAACGGAAGAATATTATAATTTTCTACTATGGCCGCTACCACATTCTGGTAGTCATTAAGGCATTGTTGCCTCTAACACAGCTTTTCGAGATGCCTCTGAAGGCTCATTTAGAAAGCATAAGCTGATCTGAATCTGTTCTTAAAAGTTAATTCACAGAATTGAGCATCTACCAAGGATGGACATCACCACGTTCACTACTGCCTTAGAAGTTTAAAATGCTCATTAGACTCAATCTTCACGAACAATAATGAACTAATCAGATTATATTTTAATTATATTTCAATCACAACCTTATTGAAAAAGAGACAAACATAAATCCGTGAATGGATAATCTTAGAAACAGGCAACATTGGGGGATGTTCAGCAAATTTTAGGCGTTATTTTAGGCTACCCTATAGGCTTACAGTAAAAAGCGATCCACAGAATATGCCAGCCACAGTAATCGCCAGCCACAGAACACAGGTGGCTGCAGGAGGTGATTTACCTGAAGGAGCCTTGCATGTTGCTCTGACCCTCTGATCCAGGGTATCCTGTCACGCTCTGTTTGATGCCGTTGGAGGTTTCGAAGTCGTATTTGAAGTTTCCGTCGCCAGCATCTTCGCGATCGTCTCTGAGAATCTCCGCAAGTTCGGGTTTCTGGCCCAGCTGAGGAGCAGCGGCGGCGACGGCGGCCAAGCACGCGAAGATGACCTGTAAACAACGGCCGCCCATTACATAATTTTTTTTATTAACAAGAGGTAAATTGTCTTTCAAATCTGAGTTGCCGCCACCAGCAATGTGAGAAAGAAATTTACACAACTGATAATAGTTTAATTTAATTTTAGCATAAAATAATCCCTCTTAGAGTCATTAATATTCAATAATAATAATAATAATAATAATAATAATAATAATAATAATAATAATAATAATAATAATAATAATAATAATAATAATAATAATAATAATTATTATTATTATTATTATTATTATTATTATTATTATTATTATTATTATTATTGTTGTTGTTGTTATTATTGTCATTATTACTATTATTATTATTATTATTATTATTATTATTATTATTATTATTATTATTATTATTATTATTATTATTATTATTATTATTATTATTATTATACTTACAGCATTCGGGAAATGCTAATATCGTAGGGGTTTTACAGTCCCTGGGAAATTTTGAAGAAACTAGATTTGATACATGGAGAAAATAGCTCCAGATCCTTGAATCATAAGCCCTTCACCAGCATCAAAGACTCCACCCGTCCCCCAACCTTCCCTTCTGAAGGATCCCCAAAGTAGAAAAAAAAAGTTTATTTACCCTACGATAAACAGTTTTAGGAAGAGTTACGACCCCTGAAGAGGAGAAAGTAATGGGATTGGAACTGTCTTAAGATGAACTGTCTCAAAGTTACTGTCTTTTCTTGTTGACGTTAAGCACAGCTAAGATAACGTTGAATCACTAAATGCAAGAACAAGGTGCGACTCGGCTGACGTCTTTGCTAACACCTTCGCTGATGCACAAAGCAGCATGGAGAGTGTACACTACTTTCTATTGTAACGTCTTAGGAGTTCAATCAGTCGTTATTCAACGTATTTTTGGGTTTGTGTGTGAACTATGCTTTTGCAAGCAGAGAACTACACGTTTTCCTCAGCAAAAGTGGCAATCTGCCGGAAGAAATTGCTCCTGGCGATTTACTTAGTGAAAAATACTGTCCAGTAATAAATGATACCCAAATATTTATGAATACCTTCTAGTTTTATTCACTAGGGTGTTATAATAACAATAGACAAGGAGGGATTTATACTTTGCTTGAAGTCAAAGTTTTGGGTATTGGTGAAAGGGAGTACTTACGAACTTCATGTTGGCTGTGATGTGAAGCTGGGTAGAGAGCTAGATGCATCCTGAGAACTCAGGACGCTGCTTATATACAGCCAGGCTGGCAGAGAGGCAACCTTTCACGGGATCCCTGGCCGCTAGGGCCAGTCAAGGTCGACCCTGGCGCATACCTGAAGCTGAGAGGTGAGTCGTAGGCCCCTGGTACACCCTGTGCTTGATGTAACCTGAGTCCTGCCGGTGTTGACCCCGAGAGAGAGAGAGAGAGAGAGAGAGAGAGAGAGAGAGAGAGAGAGAGAGAGAGAGAGAGAGAGAGAGAGAGAGAGAGAGAGAGAGAGAGAGAGAGAGAGAGAGAGAGAGAGAGAGAGAGAGAGAAAGAAAGAAAGAAAGATAGAGAGAGGAAGGCGAGACATGGCTGTGAATATTTTATGAGACATTCATCCGTATTTCTTTTCGGCATTTCCTGGCTATACCCGGCTCGTAGCACAGTGGCAGCGCTTTAAACTCACAACCGAAAAACCTGGGCTCGATCCCGGGCGGGAGGAGTCACTTGTTGTTTCTAAGTGTGTGACATCCTGGAAGCGGAATAGTATTATTCTTCAGATAGTGTTAAGTTTTGAAATAGGTTGAGCAAGTATAACAGCTGTGTATGAGCTGCAGTAGGATAACAGAAGTGAGGTAGAATAGCTGTTCTTAGTCTATAAATTCAATGGCTAAAAAAAAAAAATTTCCCTCATCATTCTCATCATCCCTCAACATTCACTATTCCAACATTCACCTTCCCTTGACATTCTCCAACCCTTAATATTCACTATATTCAAACTTCCTCACCGTTCACCATCCTCACCTACACTCAACATTCACCATCCTCACGGCTCTTCACCATTCCCCATTATCACCATCCTAACCATCCCGTACCTTTCCCACCTTCCAAAGGTCGAACTGCATTGTGGAATTGATCCACAGGGGAGGGAAAGATTTCAAGAACTCAGCACATCACCCAAAATTACTAGACGCCTTGGAGACCAAAGCTGCGAAAGGTCGCCTAGAATTAGACGCCTTAAGACAGAGTTTACAGACGTATACAACCAGTCATTAGCTACAGATGTTTACAACCAGCCATTAGTTACAGACGTTTACAACCAGTTGTTTCAGACACACATAAACGGGAGTTAGGAGTTACAGTTATCTTTTACAACCAGACGCTTCAGATACCCACAACCAGGAGACACAGTCGTCTACAACAAGTGGTTTCAGATACCCACAACTAAAAGACACAGTCGTCTACAACCAGAGGCTTCAGATACTCACAACCAGGAGACACAGTCGTCTACAACAAGAGGCTTCAGATACCCACAACTAGGAGACACAGTCGTCTACAACAAGAGACTTCAGATACCCACAACCAAGAGACACAGTCGTCTACAACCAGAGGCCTCAGATACCCACAACCAGGAGACAGAGTCGTCTACAACAAGAGGCTTCAGATACCCACAACCAGGAGGCACAGTCGTCTACAACGAGAGGCTTCAAACAACCACAACCATTAGACACAGTCGTCTACAACAAGAGGCGTCAGATGCTCACAACTAGGAGACACAGTCGTCTACAACAAGAGGTTTCAGATACCCACAACCAGGAGACAGAGTCGTCTACAACAAGAGGCTTCAGATACCCACAACCAGAAGACACAGTCGTCTACAACCAGAGGCTTCAAATACCTACAACCAGGAGACACAGTCGTCTACAACAAGAGGCTTCAGATGCTCACAACCAGGAGACACAGTCGTCTGCAACAAGAGGCTTCAGACACCCATAACCAGGAGACACAGTCGTCTACAACCAGAGGCTTCAAACAACCACAACCAGGAGACACAGTCGTCTACAACCAGAGGCTTTAGATACCCACAACTAGGAGACACAGTCGTCTACAACCAGAGGTTTCAGATACCCACAACTAGGAGACACAGTCGTCTACAACCAGAGGTTTCAGATACCCACAACTAGGAGACACAGTCATCTACAACCAGAGGTTTCAGATACCCACAACTAGGAGACACAGTCGTCTACAACCAGAGGTTTCAGATACCCACAACTAGAAGACACAGTCGTCTACAACCAGAGGCTTCAAATACCTACAACCAGGAGACACAGTCGTCTACAACAACAGGCTTCAGATACCCACAACTAGGAGGCGCAGTCGTCTACAACCAGAGGCTTCAAACAACCACAACCAGGAGACACAGTCGTCTACAACCAGAGATTTTAGATACCCACAACTTGGAGACACAGTCGTCTGCAACCAGAGGCTTCAGATACTCACGACCAGGAGACACAGTCGTCTACAACCAGAGGCTTCAAACACCCACAACCAGGAGACACAGTCGTCTTCAACAAGCGGCTTCAGATACCCACAACCAGGAGACACAGTCGTCTACAACAAGCGGCTTCAGATACCCACAACCAGGAGACACAGTCGTCTACAAAAAGCGGCTTCAGATACCCACAACCAGGAGACACAGTCGTCTACAAAAAACGGCTTCAGATACCCACAACCAGGAGACAGACGCTAACGGTCAAGCAATACAGACTCCTGCAGGCAGTGATGACACTTCCTGTTACATCCTGAACGGGATTACTACAAGTCGTGGCTGAGGGTCAGGAAAGGAACAACAACGGTGCAATTTACTGGAGGTTAAAAAAAAAGCAGAGGTTAAACATTGTGATTCTCAGCGTATGAAGAATTTAGCGAAGTTGATGGACAGTACCAGTTGCTGGTGTAGGTGCTGATGTAAGCCTCACACGCACACACACACACACACACACACACACACACACACACACACACACACACACACACACACACACACACACACACACACACACACACACACACACACACACACACAAACATACACACACACACACACACACAAACACACACATACACGCATACACATAACCGTGAAGTATGTGAGGAACTCAACAAGAGATTCAAAGAAGTGTTCAGAGAAGAGACAGAAGGGACTCCAGAAAGACGGAGAGGTGGGGCACACCACCATGTGCTGGACACAGTGCACGCAACCGAGGAAGAAGTGAAGAGGCTTCTGAGTGAGCTAGATACCTCAAAGGCAGTGGGGCCAGATAACATCTCCCCATGGGTATTGAGAGAGGGAGCAGAGGCGCTATGTGTACCCCTAACAACAATATTCAATACATCTATCGAAACAGGGAGATTGCCTGAGGCATGGAAGACAGCAAATGTAGTCCCAATCTTTAAAAAAGGAGACAGACATGAAGCATTAAACTACAGACCAGTGTCACTGACATGTATAGTATGCAAAATCATGGAGAAGATTATCAGAAAAGTGGTGGAACACCTAGAAAGGAATGATCTCATCAACAGCAGCCAACATGGTTTCAGGGACGGGAAATCCTGTGTCACAAACCTACTGGAGTTCTATGACATGGTGACAGCAGTAAGACAAGAGAGAGAGGGGTGGGTGGATTGCATTTTCTTGGACTGCAAGAAGGCGTTTGACACAGTTCCACACAAGAGATTAGTGCAAAAACTGGAGGACCAAGCAGGGATAACAGGGAAGGCACTACAATGGATCAGGGAATACTTGACAGGAAGACAGCAGCGAGTCATGGTACGTGGCGAGGTGTCAGAGTGGGCACCTGTGACCAGCGGGGTCCCACAGGGGTCAGTCCTAGGACCAGTGCTGTTTCTGGTATTTGTGAACGACATGACGGAAGGAATAGACTCTGAGGTATCCCTGTTTGCAGATGACGTGAAGTTGATGAGAAGAATTCACTCGATCGAAGACCAGGCAGAACTACAAAGGGATCTGGACAGGCTGGTCCAGCAACTGGCTCCTGGAGTTCAACCCCACCAAGTGCAAAGTCATGAAGATTGGGGAAGGGCAAAGAAGACCGCAGACGGAGTACAGTCTAGGGGGCCAGAGACTACAAACCTCACTCAAGGAAAAAGATCTTGGGGTGAGTATAACACCAGGCACATCTCCTGAAGCGCACATCAACCAAATAACTGCTGCAGCATATGGGCGCCTAGCAAACCTCAGAACAGCATTCCGACATCTTAATAAGGAATCATTCAGGACCCTGTACACCGTGTACGTTAGGCCCATATTGGAGTATGCGGCACCAGTTTGGAACCCACACCTAGCCAAGCACGTAAAGAAACTAGAGAAAGTGCAAAGGTTTGCAACAAGACTAGTCCCAGAGCTAAGAGGTATGTCCTACGAGGAGAGGTTAAGGGAAATCAACCTGACGACACTGGAGGACAGGAGAGATAGGAGGGACATGATAACGACATACAAAATACTGAGAGGAATTGACAAGGTGGACAAAGACAGGATGTTCCAGAGATTGGACACAGTAACAAGGGGACACAGTTGGAAGCTGAAGACACAGATGAATCACAGGGATGTCAGGAAGTATTTCTTCAGCCACAGAGTAGTCAGTAAATGGAATACTTTTGGGAAGAGATGTAGTGGAGGCAGGATCCATACATAGCTTTAAGCAGAGGTATGATAAAGCTCACGGTTCAGGGAGAGTGACCTAGTATTGATCAGTGGAGAGGCGGGGCCAGGAGCTCGGACTCGACCCCTGCAACCTCAACTAGGTGAGTACACACACATACACACACACACACACACACACACACACACACACACACACACACACACACACACACACACACACACACACACACACACACACACACACACACACACACACACACACACACACACGCTTCCTGTGTTATGGGAAAGCTTGAATGTATTCAGTAATTCTGGAAAAAACAACAACTTTACATGGCACATATTTACCCAAAACTAAACTATTCAACTTTCGTGACCTCTTCCCCCCTCAAAAAAATATTTAAAATATAAAAAAAAAGAGATATGGTACATAAAATCCTCCAGAATTAAAAGAAATATACATTACGAAGAAAGACTGAAGACACTCCATGAAAGAGAGAGAGAGAGAGAGAGAGAGAGAGAGAGAGAGAGAGAGAGAGAGAGAGAGAGAGAGAGAGAGAGAGAGAGAGAGAGAGAGAGAGAGAGAGAGAGAGAGACAGAGAGAGACAGAGAGAGAGAAAGTAGACAGGAAGTATTCCTTGGTGTGAGCAACGGGGAGAACAAGAGAACATAAGTTCGTATTGCAACAGAAGCGGAGGATGAGGGAGAAAGAGAGCAAGTAATGAGTGCAAAAACAGAAAATAACTGGGAAACTATATATATATATCTATATATATATATATATATATATATATATATATATATATATATATATATATATATATATATATATATATATATATATATATATATATATATATATATATATATATATATATATATATATATATATATATATATATATGATAAATTTGCTACAAGTGGATCGAAACAGCGTAACAAAAAGAATAGAAGAACATTGAAGAAACAGGGTGTACAAGAAGCGTTTAAGAGTAATATGTATAACTTAAGTATAAAGATCTGGGTAGAGCTGCTATCAGGTCAGATAGATGTGATTTAATAAAGCTCACCACAGACCGGAACAGGACAGGATAAAGCTCCCCACAGAGAGTAACGTCGCCCCAATACAAATTGTGTATAGAACCTGGTGCCGAGGCAGCAGGAGCCTAGTACTTCTTCCTGGTATTAGGCTCCTGGTTGGAACGGGAAGAAAAAATATCCTTGCTGAAAATAAAACATATTTTTTTGGACTATCTACAAAAAAAATGTTAAAATAAAAAAAAAAACACTGTTTTTAATACTTCAAAGTTGTGAAAATATGGAGACAGAATGAAAACAAAAGACGAAAGTGGATGGATAAACGCATCGTAGATTTAAAGAAAGTTTTAAGAAAAATGTGTAAAGCTGGAGTTTTCTCAGATGAGACACAAGTGAGAAAGAATTCACCAAAAATTAGGAGGGACTTTCCTAGATCATTGTCAAGTTACAACTGGGGCGGGGAAGGTACAGAAGTAGAGAAGGACAGAACACAATGCGGTACAAGTCAACACAAACAAAATAGGAATGAAATGAAAGAAGGACGGAATGAACAAGGAAAAACGCATAAACGTAAACAAGACTTAACTCTGGAACTAGCTGTGAGTTGGTATTAAACTTAGTACATTAGATACCGACAAATTGTTTTAGAAAAACACGTAATCAAACACTAGGACATATTTATTAGAAAACATTTCGGTCCTGGGACCTTGAAGTGATCAAGGTTCCAGGACCGAAGCGTTGTCTAATTCCAGGTCTAGAAATAAAACAGACTTATTGATAAGCTTAGCAAGCTTCAGCAGCGAGATAAAAAAAAAAACATAGAAAATAGCCACACTCTCTTGGTATATATAAAATTATCATTATTTATTTTCCGAACTGAGATAACGAGATAAATTGATCACGTATCATCTACTGAATTTAAATATAAAAAAATAGGAAAGAAGATAAGGAAAAGATGTTAAAAAGAAAAAAAAATGTCTTCTTAATAACTTGACTCACTTTAGTGAGCACAATTATTATTATTATTATTATTATCAGTGGCAGTAGTAGTGGTGGAGGCTCGAACCTGCGTCAACTACGCGAGAGACGGACATGGTTCTCTCGCAGCCAGGACAAGCAGTGAGGAACGACAGGTGATATACAATAACTGCAATGAAAATTAATAAGTATTATGAAGATCCTATTTAAAACAGACCGACTCAAGATAAAAGACTACACATAAGAATCGAAGCCACAGTGAATAAAAACAACGAATAACCCGTATTCAAGGTAATCTTTCCCATTAAGATAATGACGATAGGAAGAACAGACCAAGTCGGATTAAACTCGAAGCAAGAGAGAAGAAAGCAGATACTGAGAGTCAAGCTAAAAAGGGGAACGGAGGAACGTATGCTAATTACACCATGTTTACGATCTCGTATACCATGGTAGTTGGCTTATGTAATATGTTGCCTAGAGAACATTATGCAGGTACGTGGTGTGTTAGTTTGTAGCAGACAAACAATACTGCTCATGACAACACTTTATTTAACCTACTGAAGATTATACGTTGTTATGTCTTTGAGGTTCCTCAAGAAAATTCAGCTTTAAACTGAAGACAGTGACTGCTTCAGTAAGTTGAAGCCAAACTGAGTGAAGACAGTGACTGCTTCAGTAAGTTGAAGCCAAACTGAGTGAAGACAGTGACTGCTTCAGTAAGTTGAAGCCAAACTGAGTGAAGACAGTGACTGCTTCAGTAAGTTGAAGCCAAACTGAGTGAAGACAGTGACTGCTTCAGTAAGTTGAAGCCAAACTAAGTGAAGACAGTGACTGCTTCAGTAAGTTGAAGCCAAACTGAGTGAAGACAGTGACTGTTTCAGCAAGTTGAAGCCAAACTGAGTGAAGACAGTGACTGCTTCAGTAAGTTGAAGCCAAACTGAGTGAAGACAGTGACTGCTTCAGTAAGTTGAAGCCAAACTGAGTGAAGACAGTGACTGCTTCAGTAAGTTGAAGCCAAACTGAGTGAAGACAGTGACTGCTTCAGTAAGTTGAAGCCAAACTGAGTGAAGACAGTGACTGCTTCAGTAAGTTGAAGCCAAACTGAGTGAAGACAGTGACTGCTTCAGTAAGTTGAAGCCAAACTGAGTGAAGACAGTGACTGCTTCAGTAAGTTGAAGCCAAACTGAGTGAAGACAGTGACTGCTTCAGTAAGTTGAAGCCAAACTGAGTGAAGACAGTGACTGCTTCAGTAAGTTGAAGCCAAACTGAGTGAAGACAGTGACTGCTTCAGTAAGTTGAAGCCAAACTGAGTGAAGACAGTGACTGCTTCAGTAAGTTGAAGCCAAACTGAGTGAAGACAGTGACTGCTTCAGTAAGTTGAAGCCAAACTGAGTGAAGACAGTGACTGCTTCAGTAAGTTGAAGCCAAACTGAGTGAAGACAGTGACTGCTTCAGTAAGTTGAAGCCAAACTGAGTGAAGACAGTGACTGCTTCAGTAAGTTGAAGCCAAACTGAGTGAAGACAGTGACTGCTTCAGTAAGTTGAAGCCAAACTGAGTGAAGACAGTGACTGCTTCAGTAAGTTGAAGCCAAACTGAGTGAAGACAGTGACTGCTTCAGTAAGTTGAAGCCAAACTGAGTGAAGACAGTGACTGCTTCAGTAAGTTGAAGCCAAACTGAGTGAAGACAGTGACTGTTTCAGTAAGTTGAAGCCAAACTGAGTGAAGACAGTGACTGCTTCAGTAAGTTGAAGCCAAACTGAGTGAAGACAGTGACTGCTTCAGTAAGTTGAAGCCAAACTGAATGAAGACAGTGACTGCTTCAGTAAGTTGAAGCCAAACTGAGTGAAGACAGTGACTGCTTCAGTAAGTTGAAGCCAAACTGAGTGAAGACAGTGACTGCTTCAGTAAGTTGAAACCAAACTGAGTGAAGACAGTGACTGCTTCAGTAAGTTGAAGCCAAACTGAGTGAAGACAGTGACTGCTTCAGTAAGTTGAAGCCAAACTGAATGAAGACAGTGACTGCTTCAGTAAGTTGAAGCAAAACTGAGTGAAGACAGTGACTGCTTCAGTAAGTTGAAGCCAAACTGAGTGAAGACAGTGACTGCTTCAGTAAGTTGAAGCCAAACTGAGTGATCAATGGACGGATGTCGGAATTCAAATTTGGACTGGTGGATAAGTTTCACCTCCGCTGCGTCTTAAAGAAGCCGAATCTCTTCAAGAAGAGACATAAAATAACAAGACGTATCACATACAATTTATTCCCTATCTAAACCCCCTTTCGTATACACACACACACACACACACACACACACACACACACACACACACACACACACACACACACACACACACACACACACACACACACACACACACACAGAGCAAGACAGAGGGTAAAAAAGAAGCAACCATCAGAACTAAGTTAGTAATAATTATTGGTCTCTATTCTCCTCTTTTTAACATTACCTACCAAACTAGCATGTTTCTATTAACTTGTGAATGGATGTTAATGTTTTCAAAATATTTCTTACCTGTAGTCAGAAATTCACATCACGATAAAATGTATATGATCACTAACTGCCAAAAGCAATATTACAGAGCGCTGCCGAACCCTGTTATGCTGGTTCTTGACTTCTTGATTCAACAATGAATTTGGATGTAAGATACTAATAGATGAGCCGCAGCAGTGTGCCACTCAGTGTTATGAGAGTCATGTGGTTTCTCACATCTGCGGCTGCAGATCAGATCTCAGGGACTGAACATATTCTGTTTCAGGTAACCTTAGCTGGAGCTGGTTACCAGTGTGTGACTACTGACAAGAATGAAGAAAATTACTGAGTATAGAATATACAACAGAATACAGCTACTTGATACAATTCGGTCTTCTGAAAATCAGTTTGATAGTTAAAATCTCTCTCATGAATAAACAGAGCATTAGACTCTTGTCGTAATCTTAGTTCAAGGCCTTTTCCCAGTTTGGTCGAAATATAAATTGTGTCTATAAGATTCCCTGTAAAATATGCAATAAAGTTTATTAGGGTCAAACTTGGAAAAGAATTGAACTAAGATTACACGACATACATATAGCGTTAGAACTGAACAAAAGTCTATTGCTCTGTTAATTTATGTAAGAGATTTTAAACACCCAATTGTTTTTCAAAAGGCCTAGAAAGTTGTATCAAACAGGTCTATGGATGAGCGAAACATAAATGAATCAAGTTTTTAAAAGATGATAATACTGATTTCAGAATGAATATAAGTTCAGGGTTATATAAATTAGATTTATTTATAACGAAAAGAATCTGTGTGGCATTTAAACGATGTCTGGTATGTGATTCTTAGCATTTTACTTGTGTAACCTGTCAAAATCTTTATTACACTCCCACACCAGCGTGCTGAGTCAGGTGTCAGGTCATATGTGAAGTGATACCTCGGCCTTATGAGCCTTCTGGGGGTCTTATTATTTTTATTTTTAATATTCCTTGATAATGTGAGAAATTATGAAAGCACTTGGAATTTCAATATTTTTTCACTGAGGCTATTTTCCACACACACACACACACACACACACACACACACACACACACACACACACAGGACAGGAGGGTCAGGGGAGACATGATAACGACATATAAAATACTGCGTGGAATAGACAAGGTGGACAAGGACAGGATGTTCCAGGGAGGGGACACAGAAACAAGAGGCCACAATTGGAAGTTGAAGACACAAATGAGTCAGAGAGATAGTAGGAAGTATTTCTTCAGTCATAGAGTTGTAAGGCAGTGGAATAGCCTAGAAAATGACGTAGTGGAGGCAGGAACCATACACAGTTTTAAGACGAGGTTTGATAAAGCTCATGGAGCGGGGAGAGAGAGGGTCTAGTAGCAACCGGTGAAGAGGCGGGGCCAGGAGCTAGGACTCGACCCCTGCAACCACAAATAGGTGAGTACAAATAGGTGAGTACACACACACACACACACACACACACACACACACACACATACATACACACGCATACACACACACACACACACACACACACACACACACACACACACACACACACACACACACACACACACACCACACACACACACACCCATACACACACACACACACACACACACACACACACACACACACACACACACACACACACACACACACACACACACACACACACATACATACATATATATATATATATACATATATATATATATATATATATATATATATATATATATATATATATATATATATATATATATATATATATGTCGTGCCGAATAGGCAGAACTTGCGATCTTGGCTTAAATAGCAACGCTCATCTTGCCATATAGGACAAGTGAAAATTTGTGTATGCAATAATTTCGCCAAAATCATTCTGAACCTAACGAAAAAAATATATTTCACTGTGTTTGTTTAGTATTAAATTATTGTTAACAAATCTAAAATATATTTAGTTGGGTTAGGCTAAAATAAATTGTTCTTGTTATAATAAGGTTAGGTATGTTTTCTAAGTTCCTTTTGGTGCAAAATTATGAATTTTTACATCAACATTAATGAAAAAAATATATCTTTAAACGTATAAGAGAAAATTTTAGAAAGGACTTAATTTTAAATGAGTTCTTGCTAATTGACCAGTTTTGCATATTCGGCACGATATATATATATATATATATATATATATATATATATATATATATATATATATATATATATATATATATATATATATATATATATATATATATATATATGCACATGCAACGATATACAAATAAACAAATGTATAGATATACATCAACACAGGCATACATACGCGCAAATATACATAAACACATGTATATGTGAAAAAGCATACATATGTACAGGCAAACACAAGAACAAACATTCACACACATTTGCATATTTTGAGACTTCTCTACATTCAACTTTTATGACCACTCTCCATTATTCCTTTTTGCGTTCAGTGAGGTAGAGGTGGCTGGGCTTATGAGATGCGGGGGGGTTGATACCTTTCTCGCAGCGAGCGAAATGCATGTATTCCGGGAAACATTTGGCTCTGACTTGATATAGAGCTAAACGCGAAGCCAAACGCTGTTGATAATGTTGATCACAAGTATCGTGAAGACGACGATAACAGATGACAGATAACAGATGACAGATAACAGATGATAGATAACAGATGACAGATAACAGATGACAGATAACAGATGACAGATGACGGATGAAAGATGACAGCCAAATCTCCAGAGTTCCCCAGGTCAGTCTTGTCGCCCTGAACACCGATAAATCACGATGTGATGCAAGTCGCGGGAAAATGACCTGCATATTTCTTTTCCTTTTTGTGTTCAAGACAATATTCACGAGTGTTTAAAAAAGTGTTCAAGACAGTGTTCAAGATAATGTTCAAGAGAGTGTTGAGGGCAGTGTTCAAGACAATATTTAAGACAGTGTTCAAGAGTTTTCAAGACAATGTTCAATATAGTGTTCTAGAACCACTACTTGCTAGAACTACCATTTACTAGAACCACCATTTACTAGAACCACTGCTTGTTAAAACTACCATTTACTAGAATCGCTACTTGCTAGCATCACCATATACTAGAATTTCCATTTACTAGAATCACCATTTACTAGAACCACTACTTGCTAGAACCACCAATTACTTAACTCACTTTTACTAGAACCACCATATACTTGAACCCTCGGGTTCATACATGCAGGACACGGTGGTACGCAAGTCTTTGTTCCTATCAACAGTATCACTCCCAGGTTGTGTTAAGACAAAAAAAAAAAAAAGGCGTTTTGAAAACTGGTAAGAGAAAAACATTCACAAATTTTAAGGAACGAGCTGTGGTGCTGAAGGTCTGGTGAGATTTTTGGCTCGTAAGTCATCCCTGGAGAAGCTTCAAATGTGGCGAGAAAGATGTTCTCCATAGAGAGTGGGCCCTACTAATTGCCGAGAACAGCCGAGATGAACCGAGAACAACCGAGGACAACAGAGAACAAGCTAGGATTTACCGAGAACAACCGGGAACAAGCTGGGATTTACCGAGAACAACCAGGAACAAGCTGGGATTTACCGAGAACAACCGGGAACAACATGGGATTTACCGAGAACAACCGGGAACAACCTGGGATTTACCGAGAACAAGTTAGATTTACCGAGAACATCCCAGATGAACCAAGAACAAGTCAGACTTACCATAGTGAGGAGAGGGGCAGAAAAAAGGGGTAATGCGCATATGTGTACAATCTAGAAAGACCTTTGGTACATTTTTCATATCCATAGGATACACATCTACCCTGAGGAAGGATGGCTTTGTGCTACATGTTCTCTGAGCTGCTGACGTTCCAAACAGAAGTATGGTGTCACAACCACCTGACATAACCACTTCTCGGGAATCCGGTGGAGAAAGGCAGGATGCTAGAAGGTGAAGGGTCAGTGGGGTCTGTGATGGTCCTTAAAACAGAATCACTGCAACAAGAGACATCACACGTCTTTACTGCGAAGATAAGACAATTGTAGAGCGGAACAGTGTCATTGCCTCTCTGGTGTGTTTACTTATCTAGCGTAGAGATCTGTGTTTATGGCTCTCCGGAACGGGAGAATGTTTTGTACAGAGTTATGTGCTTAATGCTGCTTGAACTATATAGCTCTGTCTTGTACAGAGCTCTGTGTTTGTGCTCACCTATACTGTGAATTTATCTGGCACGGAGCTCTTTGCTTAAGGCTACCTGGACAACCCAAATGTAACATATTAGTGATGGATGACAAGATAAGGAAGATCTCCATTTAATAGAATGATTTATTAAGCTTTTGTTTTTGGAGCCGCGGTAACGTGGATTACTTACATTCTACACGTATGTGTAGTGTGACCTAAGTGTAAGTAGAAGTAACAAGACGTACCTGAAACCTTGCATGTTTATGAGACGGAAAAATGGACACCAGCAATCCTACCATCATGTAAAATAATTACAGGCTTTCGTTTTACACTCATGTGGCAGGACGGTAGTACTTCCCTGGAGAAGTGGTCAGTCCCACAGCCTGGAGAAGTGGTCAGTTCCACAGCCTGGAGAAGTGGTCAGTTCCACAGCCTGGAGAAGTGGTCAGTCCCACAGCCTGGAGAAGTGGTCAGTCCCACAGCCTGGAGAAGTGGTCAGTTCCACAGCCTGGAGAAGTGGTCAGTTCCACAGCCTGGAGAAGTGGTCAGTCCCACAGCCTGGAGAAGTGGTCAGTCCCACAGCCTGGAGAAGTGGTCAGTTTCACAGCCTGGAGAAGTGGTCAGTCCCACAGCCTGGAGAAGTGGTCAGTCCCACAGCCTGGAGAAGTGGTCAGTTCCACAGCCTGGAGAAGTGGTCAGTCCCACAGCCTGGAGAAGTGGTCAGTCCCACAGCCTGGAGAAGTGGTCAGTCCCACAGCCTGGAGAAGTGGTCAGTTTCACAGCCTGGAGAAGTGGTCAGTCCCACAGCCTGGAGAAGTGGTCAGTCCCACAGCCTGGGGAAGTGGTCAGTACCAGAGCCTGGAGAAGTGGTCAGTCCCACAGCCTGGAGAAGTGGTCAGTCCCACAGCCTGGAGAAGTGGTCAGTCCCACAGCCTGGAGAAGTGGTCAGTTTCACAGCCTGGAGAAGTGGTCAGTCCCACAGCCTGGAGAAGTGGTCAGTCCCACAGCCTGGAGAAGTGGTCAGTCCCACAGCCTGGAGAAGTGGTCAGTCCCACAGCCTGGAGAAGTGGTCAGTTTCACAGCCTGGAGAAGTGGTCAGTCCCACAGCCTGGAGAAGTGGTCAGTCCCACAGCTTGTTGAAATGGCCAGTCCCACAGCCTGGAGTAGTGGTCAGTCCCACAGCCTGGAGAAGTGGTCACTCCTACAGCCTGGAGAAATGACCAGTCCCACAGCCTAGAGAAGTGGTCAGTCCCACAGCCTGGAGAAATGGTCAGTCCCACAGCCTGGAGAAGTGGTCAGTCCCACAGCCTGTTGAAATGGCCAGTCCCACAGCCTGGAGTAGTGATCAGTTCCACAGCTTGGAGAAGTGGTCACTCCTACAGCCTGGAGAAATGACCAGTCCCACAGCCTAGAGAAGTGGTCAGTCCCACAGCCTGGAGAAATGGTCAGTCCCACAGCCTGGAGAAGTGGTCAGTCCCACAGCCTGGAGAAGTGGTCAGTCCTACAGCCTGGAGAAATGGTCAGCCCCACAGCTTGGAGAAGTGGTCAGTCGCACAGCCTGGAGAAGTGGTCAATCCCACAGCCTGGAGAAGTGGTCAGTCCCAGAGCCTGGAGAAGTGGTCAGTCCCAGAGCCTGGAGAAGTGGTCAGTCCCAGAGCCTGGAGAAGTGGTCAGTCCCACAGCCTGGAGAAGTGGTCAGTCCCACAGCCTGTTGAAATGGCCAGTCCCACAGCCTGGAGTAGTGGTCAGTCCCACAGCCTGGAGAAGTGGTCACTCCTACAGCCTGGAGAAATGACCAGTCCCACAGCCTAGAGAAGTGGTCAGTCCCACAGCCTGGAGAAATGGTCAGTCCCACAGCCTGGAGAAGTGGTCAGTCCCACAGCCTGTTGAAATGGCCAGTCCCACAGCCTGGAGTAGTGATCAGTTTCACAGCTTGGAGAAGTGGTCACTCCTACAGCCTGGAGAAATGACCAGTCCCACAGCCTAGAGAAGTGGTCAGTCCCACAGCCTGGAGAAATGGTCAGTCCCACAGCCTGGAGAAGTGGTCAGTCCCACAGCCTGGAGAAGTGGTCAGTCCTACAGCCTGGAAAAATGGTCAGCCCCACAGCCTGGAGAAGTGGTCAGTCGCACAGCCTGGAGAAGTGGTCAATCCCACAGCCTGGAGAAGTGGTCAGTTCCACAGCCTGGAGAAGTGGTCAGTCCCAGAGCCTGGAGAAGTGGTCAGTCCCACAGCCTGGAGAAGTGGTCAGTCCCACAGCCTGGAGAAGTGGTCAGTCCCACAGCCTGGAGAAGTGGTCAGTCCCACAGTCTGGAGAAGTGGCCAGTCCCACAGCCTAGAGAAGTGGTCAATCCCACAGCCTGGAGAAATGGTCAGTCCCACAGCCTGGAGAAGTGGTCAGTCCCACAGCCTGGAGAAATGGTCAATCCCACAGCCTGGAGAAATGGTCAGTCCCACAGCCTGGAGAAATGGTCAATCCCACAGCCTGGAGAAATGGTCAGTCCCACAGCCTGGAGAAATGGTCAGTCCCACAGCCTGGAGAAATGGTCAGTCTCACAGCCTGGAGAAGTGGTCAGTACCACAGCCTGGAGAAATGGTCAGTCTCACAGCCTGGAGAAATGGTCAGTCCCACAGCCTGGAGAAATGGTCAGTCCCACAGCCTGGAGAAGTGGTCAGTTCCACAGCCTGGAGAAGTGGTCAGTCCCACAGCCTGGAGAAATGGTCAGTCCTACAGCCTGGAGAAGTGGTCAGTTCCACAGCCTGGAGAAGTGGTCAGTCCCACAGCCTGGAGAAATGGTCAATCCCACAGCCTGGAGAAGTGGTCAGTTCCACAGCCTGGAGAAGTGGTCAGTCCCACAGCCTGGAGAAATGGTCAGTCCCACAGCCTGGAGAAGTGGTCAGTTCCACAGCCTGGAGAAGTGGTCACTTCCACAGCCTGGAGAAATGGTCAGTCCCACAGCCTGGAGAAGTGGTCAGTCATACAGCCTGGAGAAATGGTCAGTCCCACAGCCTTGAAAAGTGGTCAGTTCCACAGCCTGGAGAAGTGGTCAGTCCCACAGCCTGGAGAAATGGTCAGTCCCACAGCCTGGAGAAGTGGTCAGTTCAACAGCCTGGAGAAGTGGTCAGTCCCACAGCCTGGAGAAGTGGTCAGTCCCACAGCCTGGAGAAGTGGTCAGTTCCACAGCCTGGAGAAGTGGTCAGTTCCACAGCCTGGAGAAGTGGTCAGTTCCACAGCCTGGAGAAGTGGTCAGTTCCACAGCCTGGAGAAGTGGTCAGTTCCACAGCCTGGAGAAGTAGTCAGTTCCACAGCCTGGAGAAGTGGTCAGTTCCACAGCCTGGAGAAGTGGTCAGTTCCACAGCCTGGAGAAGTGGTCAGTTCCACAGCCTGGAGAAGTGGTCAGTTCCACAGCCTGGAGAAGTGGTCAGTTCCACAGCCTGGAGAAGTGGTCAGTTCCACAGCCTGGAGAAGTGGTCAGTCCCACAGCCTGGAGAAGTGGTCAGTTCCACAGCCTGGAGAAGTGGTCAGTTCCACAGCCTGGAGAAGTGGTCAGTCCCACAGCCTGGAGAAGTGGTCAGTTCCACAGCCTGGAGAAGTGGTCAGTCCCACAGCCTGGAGAAGTGGTCAGTCCCACAGCCTGGAGAAGTGGTCAGTTCCACAGCCTGGAGAAGTGGTCAGTTCCACAGCCTGGAGAAGTGGTCAGTTCCACAGCCTGGAGAAGTGGTCAGTCCCACAGCCTGGAGAAGTGGTCAGTCCCACAGCCTGGAGAATTGGTCAGTTCCACAGCTTGGAGAAGTGGTCAGTCCCACAGCCTGGAGAAGTGGTCAGTCCCACAGCCTGGAGAAGTGGTCAGTTCCACAGCCTGGAGAAGTGGTCAGTCCCACAGCCTGGAGAAGTGGTCAGTTCCACAGCCTGGAGAAATGGTCAGTCTCACAGCCTGGAGAAGTGGTCAGTCCCACAGCCTGGAGAAGTGGTCAGTCCCACAGCCTGGAGAAATGGTCAGTCCCACAGCCTGGAGAAGTGGTCAGTTCCACAGCCTGGAGAAGTGGTCAGTCCCACAGCCTGGAGAAATGGTCAGTCCTACAGCCTGGAGAAGTGGTCAGTTCCACAGCCTGGAGAAGTGGTCAGTCCCACAGCCTGGAGAAATGGTCAGTCCCACAGCCTGGAGAAGTGGTCAGTTCCACAGCCTGGAGAAGTGGTCAGTTCCACAGCCTGGAGAAGTGGTCAGTTCCACAGCCTGGAGAAGTGGTCAGTTCCACAGCCTGGAGAAATGGTCAGTCCCACAGCCTGGAGAAGTGGTCAGTCCCACAGCCTGGAGAAGTGGTCAGTCCCACAGCCTGGAGAAGTGGTCAGTTCCACAGCCTGGAGAAGTGGTCAGTCCCACAGCCTGGAGAAGTGGTCAGTCCCACAGCCTGGAGAAGTGGTCAGTTCCACAGCCTGGAGAAGTGGTCAGTTCCAGAGCCTGGAGAAGTGGTCAGTCCCACAGCCTGGAGAAGTGGTCAGTTCCACAGCCTGGAGAAGTGGTCAGTTCCACAGCCTGGAGAAGTGGTCAGTTCCACAGCCTGGAGAAGTGGTCAGTTCCACAGCCTGGAGAAGTGGTCAGTCCCACAGCCTGGAGAAATGGTCAGTTCCACAGCCTGGAGAAGTGGTCAGTTCCACAGCCTGGAGAAGTGGTCAGTTCCACAGCCTGGAGAAGTGGTCAGTTCCACAGCCTGGAGAAGTGGTCAGTTCCACAGCCTGGAGAAGTGGTCAGTTCCACAGCCTGGAGAAGTGGTCAGTTCCACAGCCTGGAGAAGTGGTCAGTTCCACAGCCTGGAGAAGTGGTCAGTTCCACAGCCTGGAGAAGTGGTCAGTCCCACAGCCTGGAGAAGTGGTCAGTCCCACAGCCTGGAGAAGTGGTCAGTTCCACAGCCTGGAGAAGTGGTCAGTCCCACAGCCTGGAGAAGTGGTCAGTCCCACAGCCTGGAGAAGTGGTCAGTTCCACAGCCTGGAGAAGTGGTCAGTTCCACAGCCTGGAGAAGTGGTCAGTTCCACAGCCTGGAGAAGTGGTCAGTCCCACAGCCTGGAGAAGTGGTCAGTCCCACAGCCTGGAGAAGTGGTCAGTTCCACAGCCTGGAGAAGTGGTCAGTTCCACAGCCTGGAGAAGTGGTCAGTTCCACAGCCTGGAGAAGTGGTCAGTTCCACAGCCTGGAGAAGTGGTCAGTTCCACAGCCTGGAGAAGTGGTCAGTTCCACAGCCTGGAGAAGTGGTCAGTTCCACAGCCTGGAGAAGTGGTCAGTTCCACAGCCTGGAGAAGTGGTCAGTTCCACAGCCTGGAGAAGTGGTCAGTTCCACAGCCTGGAGAAGTGGTCAGTTCCACAGCCTGGAGAAGTGGTCAGTCAGTTCCACAGCCTGGAGAAGTGGTCAGTTCCACAGCCTGGAGAAATGGTCAGTTCCACAGCCTGGAGAAGTGGTCAGTTCCACAGCCTGGAGAAGTGGTCAGTTCCACAGCCTGGAGAAGTGGTTAGTTCCACAGCCTGGAGAAGTGGTCAGTCCCACAGCCTGGAGAAGTGGTCAGTTCCACAGCCTGGAGAAGTGGTCAGTTCCACAGCCTGGAGAAGTGGTCAGTTCCGCAGCCTGGAGAAGTGGTCAGTTCCACAGCCTGGAGAAATGGTCAGTTCCACAGCCTGGAGAAGTGGTCAGTTCCACAGCCTGGAGAAGTGGTCAGTCCCACAGCCTGGAGAAGTGGTCAGTTCCACAGCCTGGAGAAGTGGTCAGTTCCACAGCCTGGAGAAGTGGTCAGTTCCACAGCCTGGAGAAGTGGTCACTTCCACAGCCTGGAGAAGTGGTCAGTCCCACAGCCTGGAGAAGTGGTCACTTCCACAGCCTGGAGAAGTGGTCACTTCCGGAGTCACGGTCAAAGTGAAACTGTCAAGTTGATCCACTGACAATAACTTACTAAGGTCACATCCTCACCAGTACATTACTGGTCAAGATTTCTTTAGTCACGAAGAAAAGAACAGAAATCCTGGTATACTCACAGTGAATATCAACACAAAGACAACTTATGGTGTATATACCTTGCCATTTTTATACACAATAACTACCTAAAATATTCATCAATTACACAATATTTATAGAAAAAATATTTTATAGATTAATCATTTCTAAGACTATATATATATGAAAGGTTGAAAATTGTATATTAGTAGAGGATCTTCAAATTTCACTACTGTTCTGTACTAATAAACATTGTGAGATACTTAAAAAAAAACTGTCCGTAACATTCGTAACAAAACAAAAGAAACATTTACAACGATGTAGCAATCCTAGAAAAAAAATGTTTTATGAAGGAAAGTCGTGAGACATTGTGGAAACTGGCTGCCGGAGTTGAGAAATAACAGTTACTAAGAAATATTCCTGGGAATAGACACGGTGGACACGGACAGAATGTTTCTCAGGGGATGACATAGGTAGACGGGATGCTGAGGGAAGATGGATGTCCAAATAAACCACAGGAAAGCCAGGAAACATTTCACCAGCGTCAAGCAAATGAATAACGTCCAGTAGACTCACTGAACGACAAGGTTCATTCCAAACACGTTTTCAACAGTGAATACGACAGCTAGAACAAGTCAGCCGACTGAGAGTTTAGCCCATGACGCAGGAGTTGTAGCTCAACCCCCTCCACCCCAGCATTTGTACGCGCTTAGGTAAGGAGCAGCTTACGGAATGACAAAAACAAGACTTGAGAGTAAGCTGATGTTTGTGTATACGTGAGGAGATACAAACATCAGTGGTATTACAATAATGGTTTTCAGGAAAGCCAGTCGAGCATCTTTCAAGTCAAAGAGAACATCATGGCACTGAACTGGGGTGGCTAGTCTTTAAAGAAATGCAGAACAAGAGAAGATATGATCAGGATATGCAAGATACTCGGGGGAAGGTAGTAGGATGAGCTTTTTACCGGGGAATAATTCAGAAGGACGGAAATACGCGGAAAACTATATGCTTATCTGAACCCGAGACATAACAAGAGCCAGCGACACAGTAGAGGACCGTGGTTCACAAGAAGATGAGGGTATTGAGGAGTTCAAGAAAGGGGTTTAAATTCTTTCTCGGTGACAAACTAGAGGACTGAAATAGAGGATACAATAACCTTAGTAACACACTAACAGAAGCCTTCACGCAGGAGGACTTAACAGGAGACTCTAACAGAGCATCGAATCCTTCCTTAGTGACACACTGGATGACTCCATAAAAAGAGGATTCAATCGTAACTCACAAACGTAATTTAAAATTAAAGAGGCGGGTTCAGGAATCAACGCTCTCCTTCCCTATCATCCGGCGTCAACTCAGACACCAAAAACAAATAATTAATATCAAACTTTATTAATTCTTACAAATCAAAAATTTTTAATTTTACGGATGCAAGATTTTATTACTTTTTTATAACTCACATAAAATAGTTTGTTTAAGCGAAATGAATATATATATAAATATATATATATATATATATATATTTATATATATATATATATATATATATATATATATATATATATATATATATATATATATATATATATATATATATACACACACAGTTTGGGGTGCCAGGTGTAAATGATAATGGGAGCCCTTTGATTGAACTTTGTATAGAAAGGGGTTTAGTTATAGGTAATACATATTTTAAGAAAAAGAGGATAAATAAGTATACAAGATATGATGTAGGGCGAAATGACAGTAGTTTGTTGGATTATGTATTGGTAGATAAAAGACTGTTGAGTAGACTTCAGGATGTACATGTTTATAGAGGGGCCACAGATATATCTGATCACTTTCTAGTTGTAGCTACACTGAGAGTAAAAGGTAGATGGGATACAAGGAGAATAGAAGCATCAGGGAAGAGAGAGGTGAAGGTTTATAAACTAAAAGAGGAGGCAGTTAGGGTAAGATATAAACAGCTATTGGAGGATAGATGGGCTAATGAGAGCATAGGCAATGGGATCGAAGAGGTATGGGGTAGGTTTAAAAATGTAGTGTTAGAGTGTTCAGCAGAAGTTTGTGGTTACAGGAAAGTGGGTGCAGGAGGGAAGAGGAGCGATTGGTGGAATGATGATGTAAAGAGAGTAGTAAGGGAGAAAAAGTTAGCATATGAGAAGTTTTCACAAAGTAGAAGTGATGCAAGGAGGGAAGAGTATATGGAGAAAAAGAGAAAGGTTAAGAGAGTGGTGAAGCAATGTAAAAAGAGAGCAAATGAGAGAGTGGGTGAGACGTTATCAACAAATTTTGTTGAAAATAAGAAAAAGTTTTGGACTGAGATTAACAAGTTAAGAAAGCCTAGAGAACAAATGGATTTGTCAGTTAAAAATAGGAGAGGAGAGTTATTAAATGGAGAGTTAGAGGTATTGGGAAGATGGAGGGAATATTTTGAGGAATTGTTAAATGTTGATGAAGATAGGGAAGCTGTGATTTCGTGTATAGGGCAAGGAGGAATAACATCTTGTAGGAGTGAGGAAGAGCCAGTTGTGTGTGTGGGGGAAGTTCGTGAGGCAGTAGGTAAAATGAAAGGGGGTAAGGCAGCCGGGATTGATGGGATAAAGATAGAAATGTTAAAAGCAGGTGGGGATATAGTTTTGGAGTGGTTGGTGCAATTATTTAATAAATGTATGGAAGAGGGTAAGGTACCTAGGGATTGGCAGAGAGCATGCATAGTTCCTTTGTATAAAGGCAAAGGGGATAAAAGAGAGTGCAAGAATTATAGGGGGATAAGTCTGTTGAGTATACCTGGTAAAGTGTATGGTAGAGTTATTATTGAAAGAATTAAAAGTAAGACTGAGAATAGGATAGCAGATGAACAAGAAGGGAAAAAGAGTGAGTGGTGCACTTAGGAGTCTGTGGAGACAAAGAACTTTGTCCTTGGAGGCAAAGAGGGGAATGTATGAGAGTATAGTTTTACCAACGCTCTTATGTGGGTGTGAAGCGTGGGTGATGAATGTTGCAGCGAGGAGAAGGCTGGAGGCAGTGGAGATGTCATGTCTGAGGGCAATATGTGGTGTGAATATAATGCAGAAATTCGTAGTTTGGAAGTTAGGAGGAGGCGAGGGATTACCAAAACTGTTGTCCAGAGGGCTGAGGAAGGGTTGTTGAGGTGGTTCGGACATGTAGAGAGAATGGAGCGAAACAGAATGACTTCAAGAGTGTATCAGTCTGTAGTGGAAGGAAGGCGGGGTAGGGGTCGGCCTAGGAAAGGTTGGAGGGAGGGGGTAAAGGAGGTTTTGTGTGCGAGGGGCTTGGACTTCCAGCAGGCATGCATGAGCGTGTTTGATAGCAGTGAATGGAGACAAATGGTTTTTAATACTTGACGTGCTGTTTGAGTGTGAGCAAAGTAACATTTATGAAGGGATTCAGGGAAACCGGCAGGCCGGACTTGAGTCCTGGAGATGGGAAGTACAGTGCCTGCACTCTGAAGGAGGGGTGTTAATGTTGCAGTTTAAAAACTGTAGTGTAAAGCACCCTTCTGGCAAGACAGTGATGGAGTGAATGATGGTGAAAGTTTTTCTTTTTCGGGCCACCCTGCCTTGGTGGGAATCGGCCAGTGTGATAATAAAAAAAAATATACAGAGAGAGAGAGAGAGAGAGAGAGAGAATGGATTGAAGTAGAATGACATGGAGAGCGTATAAATCTGTAGGGGAAGGAAGGAGGGGTAGGGGTCGTCCTCGGAAAGGTTGGATGGAGGGGGTAAAGAAGGTTTTGTGGGCGAGAGGCTTGGACTTCCAGCAAGCATGCGTGAGCGTGTTAGGAGTGAATGGAGACGAATGGCATTTGGGACCTGACGATCTGTTGGAGTGTGAGCAGGGTAATGTTTAGTGAAGGGATTCAGGGAAACCGGTTATTTTATATAACCGGACTTGAGTCCTGGAAATGGGAAGTACAATGCCTGCACTCTAAAGGAAGGGTTTTGAGATATTGGCAGTTTGGAGGGATATATTGTGTATTTTTATACGTATATGCTTCTAAACTGTTGTATTCTGGGCACCTCTGGAAAAACAGTGATTATATGATTATGTGTGAGTGTGGTGAAAGTGTTGAATGATGATGAAAGTATTTTTCTTTTCGGGAATTTTCTTTCTTTTTGGGTCACCCTGCCTCGGTGGGAGGCGGCCGACTTGTTGATATATATATATATATATATATATATATATATATATATTTTTTTTATTATTATCACACTGGCCGATTCCCACCAAGGCAGGGTGGCCCGAAAAAGAAAAACTTTCACCATCATTCACTATATCACTGTCTTGCCAGAAGGGTGCTTTACACAACAGTTTTTAAACTGCAACATTAACACCCCTCCTTCAGAGTGCAGGCACTGTACTTCCCATCTCCAGGACTCAAGTCCGGCCTGCCGGTTTCCCTGAATCCCTTCATAAATGTTACTTTGCTCACACTCCAACAGCACGTCAAGTATTAAAAACCATTTGTCTCCATTCACTCCTATCAAACACGCTCACGCATGCCTGCTGGAAGTCCAAGCCCCTCGCACACAAAACCTCCTTTACCCCCTCTCTCCAACCCTTCCTAGGCCGACCCCTACCCCGCCTTCCTTCCACTACAGACTGATACACTCTTGAAGTTATTCTGTTTCGCTCCATTCTCTCCACATGTCCGAACCACCTCAACAACCCTTCCTCAGCCCTCTGGACAACAGTTTTGGTAATCCCGCACCTCCTCCTAACTTCCAAACTACGAATTCTCTGCATTATATTCACACCACACATTGCCCTCAGACATGACATCTCCACTGCCTCCAGCCTTCTCCTCGCTGCAACATTCATCACCCATGCTTCACACCCATATAAGAGCGTTGGTAAAACTATACTCTCATACATTCCCCTCTTTGCCTCCAAGGACAAAGTTCTCTGTCTCCACAGACTCCTAAGTGCACCACTCACTCTTTTTCCCTCATCAATTCTATGATTCACCTCATCTTTCATAGACCCATCCGCTGACACGTCCACTCCCAAATATCTGAATACGTTCACCTCCTCCATACTCTCTCCCTCCAATCTGATATTCAATCTTTCATCACCTAATCTTTTTGTTATCCTCATAACCTTACTCTTTCCTGTATTCACCTTTAATTTTCTTCTTTTGCACACCCTACCAAATTCATCCACCAATCTCTGCAGCTTCTCTTCAGAATCTCCCAAGAGCACAGTGTCATCAGCAAAGAGCAGCTGTGACAACTCCCACCCTGTGTGTGATTCTTTATCTTTTAACTCCACGCCTCTTGCCAAGACCCTCGCATTTACTTCTCTTACAACCCCATCTATAAATATATTAAACAACCACGGTGACATCACACATCCTTGTCTAAGGCCTACTTTTACTGGGAAAAAATTTCCCTCTTTTCTACATACTCTAACTTGAGCCTCACTATCCTCGTAAAAACTCTTCACTGCTTTCAGTAACCTACCTCCTACACCATACACTTGCAACATCTGCCACATTGCCCCCCTATCCACCCTGTCATACGCCTTTTCCAAATCCATAAATGCAACAAAGACCTCTTTAGCCTTATCTAAATACTGTTCACTTATATGTTTCACTGTAAACACCTGGTCCACACACCCCCTACCTTTCCTAAAGCCTCCTTGTTCATCTGCTATCCTATTCTCCGTCTTACTCTTAATTCTTTCAATTATAACTCTACCATACACTTTACCAGGTACACTCAACAGACTTATCCCCCTATAATTTTTGCACTCTCTTTTATCCCCTTTGCCTTTATACAAAGGAACTATGCATGCTCTCTGCCAATCCCTAGGTACCTTACCCTCTTCCATACATTTATTAAATAATTGCACCAACCACTCCAAAACTATATCCCCACCTGCTTTTAACATTTCTATCTTTATCCCATCAATCCCGGCTGCCTTACCCCCTTTCATTTTACCTACTGCCTCACGAACTTCCCCCACACTCACAACTGGCTCTTCCTCACTCCTACAAGATGTTATTCCTCCTTGCCCTATACACGAAATCACAGCTTCCCTATCTTCATCAACATTTAACAATTCCTCAAAATATTCCCTCCATCTTCCCAATACCTCTAACTCTCCATTTAATAACTCTCCTCTCCTATTTTTAACTGACAAATCCATTTGTTCTCTAGGCTTCCTTAACTTGTTAATCTCACTCCAAAACTTTTTCTTATTTTCAACAAAATTTGTTGATAACAGCTCACCCACTCTCTCATTTGCTCTCTTTTTACATTGCTTCACCACTCTCTTAACCTCTCTCTTTTTCTCCATATACTCTTCCCTCCTTGCATCACTTCTACTTTGTAAAAACTTCTCATATGCTAACTTTTTCTCCCTTACTACTCTCTTTACATCATCATTCCACCAATCGCTCCTCTTCCCTCCTGCACCCACTTTCCTGTAACCACAAACTTCTGCTGAACACTCTAACACTACATTTTTAAACCTACCCCATTCCTCTTCGACCCCATTGCCTATGCTCTCATTAGCCCATCTATCCTCCAATAGCTGTTTATATCTTACCCTAACTGCCTCCTCTTTTAGTTTATAAACCTTCACCTCTCTCTTCCCTGATGCTTCTATTCTCCTTGTATCCCATCTACCTTTTACTCTCAGTGTAGCTACAACTAGAAAGTGATCTGATATATCTGTGGCCCCTCGATAAACATGTACATCCTGAAGTCTACTCAACAGTCTTTTATCTACCAATACATAATCCAACAAACTACTGTCATTTCGCCCTACATCATATCTTGTATACTTATTTATCCTCTTTTTCTTAAAATATGTATTACCTATAACTAAACCCCTTTCTATACAAAGTTCAATCAAAGGGCTCCCATTATCATTTACACCTGGCACCCCAAACTATATATATAAATATATATATATATATATATATATATATATATATATATATATATATATATATATATATATATATATATATATATATATATATATATATATATATATATATATATATATATATATATATACATATATATATATATATATATATATATATATATATATATATATATACATATATATATATATATATATATATATATATATATATATATATATATACATATATATATATATATATATATATATATATATATATATATATATATATATATATATATATATATATATATATATATATATATATATATATATATATATATATATATATATATATATATATATATATATATATATATATATATATATATATATATATATATATATATATATATATACATATATATATATATATATATATATATATATATATATATATATATATATATATATATATACATAAGTCGTGCCGAATAGGCAGAACTTGTGATCTTGGCTTAAATAGCAACGCTCATCTTGCCATATAGGACAAGTGAAAATTTGTGTATGCAATAATTTCGCCAAAATCATTCTGAACCTAACGAAAAAAATATATTTCACTGTATTTGTTTAGTATTAAATTACTCTAAACAAATCTAAAATATATTTAGTAAGGTTAGGTTAAAATAAATTGTTCTTGTTATAATGTTAGGTGAGTTTTCTAAGATTCTTTTGGTGCAAAAATATAATTTTTTACATTATCGTTAATGAAAAAAATATATCTTTAAACGTATAAGAGAAAATTTCAGAAAGGACTTAATTTTAAATGAGTTCTTGCTAATTGACCAATTTTACATATTCGGCACGACATATATATATATATATATATATATATATATATATATATATATATATATATATATATATATATATATATATATATATATATATATATATTTAAGAGTAATGTCAACTTAGAGTGACTGTATGCTAAGAGAAACAAGCTTCTCAGTGTATGTACACTGATACACAGTTTTTAGTTTGTAGTGTGTATTCACCTCTCTGGGTATCTACACTGACACACACACGCACGCACACACACACACAAACACACACACACACACACAAACACACACACACACACACACACACACACACACACAAACAGACACACACACACACACACACACACACACACACACACAAACACACACACACACAAACACACACACACACACACACACACACACACACACACAAACACACACACACACACACACACACACACACACACACAAACACACACACACACACACAACACACACACACACACACACACACACACACACACACACACACACACACAAACACCCAAGGGACAGGAGGAGGAAACTGCAAAGGAAGATTGGGCAGCAGAGCTCACAAAAAGGGAACAAGAATGGGAAAAGAAACTAGAAGAACTTAGCATGAGAATGGAAGAGAGGATAGACATGGAAAGCAGGAAGTGGGAGGTGAAAGTCAAAGCAGCAGAGGCCAGGATACAGAGTTTAGAAGAGGAACTGGAAAATCTGAAACAGCCTAAAGAACTAAAGAACATTATGGGATTGACAACAGAGACCGCTACCTCAGCCACAAATAAGGGGACTGTAGGGAAAGGAGGAGCAAAACTGCATGTAGAAGCTCTATCAGTGGAGACTGTAGTAAATGAAAGAGCTAAGCTATATGTGGAGGCCCTAAAAGACCACAACAGAGCCCAGGGAAAGCCAAGATGGGAAAATGACAGGCCACTGAGCCCATGTACAGTAGCTAGTGAAACTGAAGAAAGGAAAGCTGCAATGGAGGAAATCAAATTGAATGAGGGGATACACAGGGATATGCAGTGGGAGAATGAAAGGGTGAGGTCAGTCTTTGTGTATGGGCTACAGGAAGTTGAAGGGGAAACATATGAAGCAAGAAAACAAGGGGAAAAAAAAGCAATTGAAAGCATCATGAAAGTAATCGGAGAAGACGACATGACCCAGCTGGAAAATTTTCGGAGAATAGGGGGGTTTGTAAAAAAAAGAAACCGGCCAGTGAAAGTGACCTTCAAGGCAGAATCGACTCGGAACAGGATACTGCAGGAAAAAGCACGATTAAGGGACATGCCGGGATACAGGAAGGTGTATCTCGACCGCGACAGAACACAAGACGAAAGGCGGAAACTGAGAGAGATGGTACAAAGGCGAAAGGAGGAAAGAGAGGGGATGGAGAAGACAGACAGGAGATCCCAGACACAGGAAGATCAAATACAACCTCCCTCACAGCTTCCTATAGAAGCCTCCCAACCAGGTCAACCCCAGTGCAGCCAAACACTCTAAACCACAACACCCATGCCATATCCAATGCCCCCACCCACTACATTACAAACTCCACCCCCACAGCAACCACCCATAGTTCCTTATCAGGTCTCCCACTTCCCCAACCCCAATACACCTCCCAGACCACAGTCTTAGAAAAGAAGCTGAAGGTATGGTATACAAATGCAGATGGAATAACAAATAAGTATGAGGAGTGGCACGAAAGAATCAAGGAGACATCCCCAGACATAATAGCACTCACAGAAACAAAACTCACCAGAATAATAACAGATTCAATCTTTCCACCCGGATATCAAATCTTCAGGAAAGACAGAGGGAGGAGAGGGGGAGGAGGAGTTGCACTGCTCATTAAAAGCCAGTGGGGTTTTGAGAAAATGGAAGGAATATATGGCACGGGTGAAAGGGACTACTTAGTAGGAACAATCCAGTCTGAGGGACATAAGGTGATAATTGCAGTAATGTACAACCCACCACAGAACTGCAGGAGACCAAGAGAAGAATACGATGAAAGCAACAGAGCCATGGTCGACACACTAGCCGAGGTGGCCAGGAGAGCACACGTGGGGGGAGCAAAGTTACTAGTTATGGGTGATTTCAATCACAAGGAGATTGACTGGGAAAACCTGGAGCCCCATGGGGGTTCCGAAACATGGAGAGCCAAGATGATGGATGTAGTACTGGAAAACCTCATGCATCAACATGTTAGAGACACTACCAGAGAGAGAGGAGAAGATGAACCAGCAAGACTGGACCTTGTATTCACCTTGAGTAGTTCAGACATCGAGGATATCTTGTATGAAAGGCGCCTGGGAGCTAGTGATCATGTGGTTCTGTGCTTCGACTACATAGTTGAGCTCCAAGTGGAGAGAGTAGCAGGAATAGGATGGGAAAAACCAAACTACAAAAGGGGGAACTACTCAGGCATGAGGAACTTCCTTCAAAACATTCAGTGGGAGAGGGAACTGACAGGAAAACCAGTACAAGAAATGATGGACTATGTGGCAACAAAATGCAAGGAGGCAGAGGAGAGGTTTGTTCCCAAGGGAAACAGAAATAATGGGAAGAACAGAACGAGTCCTTGGTTCACCCAAAGGTGTAGGGAGGCAAAAACTAGGTGTACTAGAGAATGGAAAAGGTACAGAAGACAGAGAACTCAGGAAAATAAAGAGATTAGCCGAAGAGCCAGAAATGAATATGCACAGATAAGAAGGGAGGCTCAGCGACAATATGAAAATGACATAGCATCGAAAGTCAAGACTGACCCGAAGCTGTTGTACAGCCACATCAGGAGGAAAACAACAGTCAAGGACCAGGTAATCAGACTGAGGAAGGGTGATGGGGAATTCACAAGCAACGACCGAGAGGTATGTCAGGAGCTCAACACGAGATTTAAAGAAGTATTTACAGTGGAAACCAGTAGGACTCCAGGAAATCAGAACAGGGGGGTACACCAGCAAGTGCTGGATGAGGTACATATAACCAAGGAGGAAGTGAAGAAGCTGCTATGCGAACTTGACACCTCAAAGGCGGTGGGACCAGACAACATCTCTCCATGGGTCCTTAAAGAGGGAGCAGAGATATTGTGTGTGCCATTAACAAAGATCTTCAACACATCATTTGAAACTGGGCAACTCCCTGAGGTATGGAAGATGGCAAATGTAGTCCCAATTTTTAAAAAGGGAGACAGACATGAGGCACTAAACTACAGACCTGTATCACTAACGTGTATAGTATGCAAGGTCATGGAGAAGATCATCAGGAGGAGAGTGGTGGAGCACCTGGAAAGAAACAAGTGTATAATTGACAACCAGCATGGTTTCAGGGAAGGAAAATCCTGTGTCACAAATCTACTAGAGTTTTATGACAAGGTGACAGAAGTAAGACAAGAGAGAGAGGGGTGGATCGACTGCATTTTTTTGGACTGCAAAAAGGCCTTCGACACAGTTCCTCACAAGAGGTTACTGAAAAAGATAGAAGATCAGGCACACATAACAGGAAAGGCACTGCAATGGATCAGAGAATACCTGACAGGGAGGCAACAACGAGTCATGGTACGTGACGAGGTGTCAGAGTGGGCGCTTGTGACAAGCGGGGTTCCACAGGGGTCAGTCCTAGGACCTGTGCTGTTCTTGGTATATGTGAACGACATAACGGAAGGGATAGACTCAGAAGTGTCCTTGTTTGCAGATGATGTGAAGTTAATGAGAAGAATCAAATCGGATGAGGATCAGGCAGGACTACAAAGAGACCTGGACAGGCTGCAAGCCTGGTCCAGCAACTGGCTCCTTGAGTTTAACCCTGCCAAATGCAAAGTCATGAAGATTGGGGAAGGGCAAAGAAGACCGCAGACACAATATAGTTTAGATGGCCAAAGACTGCAAACCTCACTCAAGGAAAAAGATCTGGGGGTGAGTATAACACCGAGCATATCTCCTGAGGCGCACATAAATCAGATAACTGCTGCAGCATACGGGCGCCTGGCAAACCTACGGATAGCGTTCCGATACCTCAGTAAGGAGTCGTTCAAGACCCTGTATACCATTTACGTCAGGCCCATACTGGAGTATGCAGCACCAGTTTGGAATCCACACCTAGTCAAGCACGTCAAGAAATTAGAGAAAGTGCAAAGGTTTGCAACAAGACTAGTCCCAGAGCTACGGGGATTGTCCTACGAAGAAAGGTTGAGGGAAATCGGCCTGACGACACTGGAGGCCAGGAGGGTCAGGGGAGACATGATAACGACATATAAAATACTGCGCGGAATAGACAAGGTGGACAAAGACAGGATGTTCCAGAGATGGGACACAGACACAAGAGGTCACAATTGGAAGTTGAAGACTCAGATGAATCGAAGGGATGTTAGGAAGTATTTCTTCAGTCATAGAGTAGTCAAGTCATGGAATAGTCTAGAAAGTGAAGTAGTGGAGGCGGGAACTATACATAGTTTTAAGGCGAGGTATGATAAAGCTCATGTAGCAGGGAGAGAGAGGACCTAGTAGCAATCAGTGAAGAGGCGGGGCCAGGAGCTATGACTCGACCCCTGCAACCACAAATAGGT
>NC_091310.1:37616499-37628999 GCF_038502225.1 Cherax quadricarinatus | reverse complement strand
TTTGTGTGATTGTAGCCAGATAACACATATTTGTGTGATTGTAGCCAGATAACACATATTTGTGTGATTTTAGCCAGAAAGCACATGTGTGCATGTGATTGTAGTCAGATAACACACATGCACACACTTGTGCGTTTGTAGCCAGATAACACATATTTGTGTGATTGTAGCCAGAAAAAACATGTTTGTGTGATTGTAGCCAGAAAACACATGTGTGTGCATGCGATTGTAGTCAGATAATACATGCTTGTGTGACTGTAACCACATAACAAATATTTGTGTGATTGTAGCCAGATATAACACATATTTGTAACTGTTGCCAAAAACACGTGTGTGAGAGAGAGAGAGACTGTAGCCAGATAACACATGTTTACGTGATTGTAGCCAGATAACACGTATTTGTGTGACAATAGCCAGAGATAACACATGTTTGTGTGATTTTAGCCAGAAGCCAGATGTCTGATTGTAAACAGATAACACATAATATATTGGAACATATATCGAGGTTATCTACAGAGATGGGATGAACTAAACTCGTGCTAGCTAACACCTTTTCTGTCTTGCTAGATGATGTCATGCTAGAGAGAGAGAGAAACAGACAGACAGACAGACAGAGACTGAGAGACGGAGAGAATCTTAAAGACCCGTGTCTCTGCTTCTCCGCCAGCGTCTTGGCATATCCTCGCACAGGTGTTAGACCCTAACACTTGCGTTGTCGTATAGTGACGACGGTGTTTATATTTTCTAATTAAATCGTCTAGTATTTTATTCAACACAGGCTTGATGACGGCCATTATTGAAATTCAAAAAACATTTTTTGCAGTTTCGAATTTTTGGGGGGACAGATTGATAATGGCTAGTTGTAAGTATAGGTTAATAGGCCTACTGGTTCGTACGACCACTGCCTAGTATGTAGCTTAGGGCCTTATACAGTGCTTACGTAGGTTATGCCTAGTATAGTTCTGCAGGCTTCCTGTAATGTTACGTAAGTTCTGCCTAGTATAGTTCTGTAGGCCTCCTGTACCGTTACGTAGGTTCTGACTAGTATAGTCCTGTAGGCCTCCTGTACCGTTACGTAGGTTCTGCCTAGTATAGTTCTGTAGGCCACCTGTAGTGTTACGTAGGTTCTGCCTAGTATAGTCCTGTAGGCCACCTGTAGTGTTACGTAGGTTCTGCCTAGTATAGTTCTGTAGGCCTCCTGTAATGTTACGTAGGTTCTGCCTAGTATAGTTCTGAAGACCACCTGTAGTGTTACGTAGGTTCTGCCTAGTATAGTCCTGTAGGCCACCTGTAGTGTTACGTAGGTTCTGCCTAGTATAGTTCTGTAGGCCTCTTGTAGTGTTACGTAGGTTCTGCCTAGTATAGTTCTGTAGGCCTAGTGTAATGTTACGTAGGTTCTGACTAGTATAGTTCTGTAGGCCTCCTGTAGCGTTACGTAGGTTCTGCCTAGTATACTTCTGTAGGCCTCCTGTAGTGTTACGTAGGTTCTGCCTAGTATAGTTCTGTAGGCCTGCTGTAATGTTACGTAGGTTCTGCCTAGTATAGTTCTTTAGGCCTCCTGTAGCGTTACGTAGGTTCTGCCTCCTGTAGTGTTACGTAGGTTCTGCATAGTATAGTTCTGTAGGCCTCCTGTAGCGTTACGTAGGTTCTGCCTCCTGTAGTGTTACGTAGGTTCTGCATAGTATAGTTCTGTAGGCCTCCTGTAATGTTGCGTAGGTTCTGCCTAGTATAGTTCTGTAGGCCTCCTGTAGTGTTACGTAGGTTCTACCTAGTATAGTTCAGTAGGCCTTCTGTAATGTTACGTAGGTTCTGCCTAGTATAGTTCTGTAGGCCTCCTGTAATGTTACGTAGGTTCTGCCTATTATAGTTCTGTAGGCCTCCTGTAGTGTTACGTAGGTTCTGCCTAGTATAGTTCTGAAGGCCTCCTGTAATGTTACGTAGGTTCTGCCTAGTATAGTTTTGTAGGCCACTGACAGTGTTACGTAGGTTCTGCCTAGATTAGTTCTGTAGGCCTCCTGTAGTGTTACGTAGGTTCTGCTTAGTATAGTTCTGTAGGCCTCCTGTAGTGTTACGTAGGTTCTGCCTAGTATAGTTCTGTAGGCCTCCTGTAGAGTTACGTAGGTTCTGTCTAGTATAGTTCTGTAAGCCTCCTGTAGTGTTACGTAGGTTCTGCCTAGTATAGTTCTGTAGGCCTCCTGTAATGTTACGTCGGTTCTGCATAGTATAGTTCTGTAGGCCTCCTGTAGTGTTACGTAGGTTCTGCCTAGTATAGTTCTGTAGGCCTCCTGTAGTGTTACGTAGGTTCTGCCTAGTATAGTTCTGTAGGCCTCCTGTAGTGTTACGTTGGTTCTGCCTAGTATAGTTCTGTAGGCCTCCTGTAGTGTTACGTAGGTTCTGCCTAGTATAGTTCTGTAGGCCTCCTGTAGTGTTACGTAGGTTCTGCCTAGTATAGTTCTGTAGGCCTCCTGTAGTGTTACGTAGGTTCTGCCTAGTATAGTTCTGTAGACCTCCTCTAGTGTTAAGTAGGTTCTGCCTAGTATAGTTCTGTAGGCCTCCTGTAGTGTTACATAGGTTCTGCCTAGTATAGTTCTGTAGACCTCCTCTAGTGTTAAGTAGGTTCTGCCTAGTATAGTTCTGTAGGCCTCCTGTAGTGTTACGTAGGTCTGCCTAGTTTAGTTCTGTAGGCCTCCTGTAGTGTTACGTAGGTTCTGCCTAGTCTAGTTCTGTAGGCCTCCTGTAGTGTTACGTAGGTTCTGCGTAGTATAGTTCTGTAGGCCTCCTGTAATGTTACGTAGGTTCTGCTTAGTATAGTTTTGTAGGCCACCGACAGTGTTACGTAGGTTCTGCCTAGAATAGTTCTGTAGGCCTCCTGTAGTGTTACGTAGGTTCTGCCTAGTATAGTTCTGTAGGCCTCCTGTAGTGTTACGTAGGTTCTGCCTAGTATAGTTCTGTAGGCCTCCTGTAGTGTTACGTAGGTTCTGTCTAGTATAGTTCTGTAAGGCTCCTGTAGTGTTACGTAGGTTCTGCCTAGTATAGTTCTGTAGGCCTCCTGTAATGTTACGTAGGTTCTGCATAGTATAGTTCTGTAGGCCTCCTGTAGTGTTACGTAGGTTCTGCCTAGTATAGTTCTGTAGGCCTCCTGTAGTGTTACGTAGGTTCTGCCTAGTATAGTTCTGTAGGCCTCCTGTAGTGTTACGTTGGTTCTGCCTAGTATAGTTCTGTAGGCCTCCTGTAGTGTTACGTAGGTTCTGCCTAGTATAGTTCTGTAGGCCTCCTGTAGTGTTACGTAGGTTCTGCCTAGTATAGTTCTGTAGGCCTCCTGTAGTGTTACGTAGGTTCTGCCTAGTCTAGTTCTGTAGGCCTCCTGTAGTGTTACGTAGGTTCTGCCTAGTCTAGTTCTGTAGGCGTCCTGTAGTGTTACATAGGTTCTGCCTAGTATAGTTCTGTAGGCCTCCTGTAGTGTTACGTAGGTTCTGCCTAGTATAGTTCTGTAGGCCACCTGTAGTGTTACGTAGGTTCTGCCTAGTATAGTTCTGTAGGCCTCCTGTAGTGTTACGTAGGTTCTGCCTAGTCTAGTTCTGTAGGCCTCCTGTAGTGTTACGTAGGTTCTGCCTAGTATAGTTCTGTAGGCCACCTGTAGTGTTACATAGGTTCTGCCTAGTATAGTTCTGTAGGCCTCCTGTAGTCCTAAGTAGGTTCTGCCTAGTATAGTTCTGTAGGCCTCCTGTAGTGTTACGTAGGTTCTGCCTAGTTTAGTTCTGTAGGCCTCCTGTAGTGTTACGTAGGTTTTGCCTAGTCTAGTTCTGTAGGCCTCCTGTAGTGTTACGTAGGTTCTGCCTAGTATAGTTCTGTAGGCCTCCTGTAGTGTTACGTAGGTTCTGCCTAGTATAGTTCTGTAGGCCTCCTGTAGTGTTACGTAGGTTCTGCCTAGTATAGTTCTGTAGGCCTCCTGTAGTGTTACGTAGGTTCTGCATAGTATAGTTCTGTAGGCCTCCTGTAGTGTTAAGTAGGTTCTGCCTAGTATAGTTCTGTAGGCCTCCTGTAGTGTTACGTAGGTTCTGCCTAGTCTGGTTCTGTAGGCCTCCTGTAGTGTTACGTAGGTTCTGCCTAGTATCGTTCTGTACGCCTCCTATAGTGTTACGTAGGTTCTGCCTAGTATAGTTCTGTAGGCCTCATGTAGTGTTACGTAGGCTCTGCCTAGTCTAGTTCTGTAGGCCTCCTGTAGTGTTACGTAGGTTCTGCCTAGTATAGTTCTGTAGGCCTCCTGTAGTGTTACGTAGGTTCTGCCTAGTATAGTTCTGTAGGCCTCCTGTAGTGTTACATAGGTTCTGCCTAGTATAGTTCTGTAGGCCTCCTGTAGTGTTACGTAGATTCTGCCTAGTATAGTTCTGTAGGCCTCCTGTAGTGTTACATAGGTTCTGCCTAGTATAGTTCTGTAGACCTCCTGTAGTGTTAAGTAGGTTCTGCCTAGTATAGTTCTGTAGGCCTCCTGTAGTGTTACGTAGGTCTGCCTAGTTTAGTTCTGTAGGCCTCCTGTAGTGTTACGTAGGTTCTGCCTAGTCTAGTTCTGTAGGCCTCCTGTAGTGTTACGTAGGTTCTGCCTAGTATAGTTCTGTAGGCCTCCTGTAGTGTTACGTAGGTTCTACCTAGTATAGTTCTGTAGGCCTCCTGTAGTGTTAAGTAGGTTCTGCCTAGTATAGTTCTGTAGGCCTCATGTAGTGTTACG
The DNA here is from genome assembly GCF_038502225.1 of Cherax quadricarinatus. NCBI lineage: Eukaryota > Metazoa > Arthropoda > Malacostraca > Decapoda > Parastacidae > Cherax > Cherax quadricarinatus. The sequence goes on along the minus strand of NC_091310.1, from coordinate 37,624,273 downwards.
TAGGTTCTGCCTAGTCTAGTTATGTAGGCCTCCTGTAGTGTTACGTAGGATCTGCCTAGTATAGTTCTGTAGGCCTCCTGTAGTGTTACGTAGGTTCTGCCTAGTATAGTTCTGTAGGCCTCCTGTAGTGATACGTAGGTTCTGCCTAGTATAGTTCTGTAGGCCTCCTGTAATGTTGCGTAGGTTCTGCCTAGTATAGTTCTGTAGGCCTCCTGTAGTGTTACGTAGGTTCTGCCTAGTATGGTTCTGTAGGCCTCCTGTAGTGTTACGTTGGTTCTGCCTAGTATAGTTCTGTAGGCCTCCTGTAGTGTTACGTAGGTTCTGCCTAGTATAGTTCTGTAGGCCTCCTGTAATGTTACGTAGGTTCTGCCTAGTATAGTTCTGTGGGCCTCCTGTAGTGTTACGTAGGTTCTGCCTAGTATAGTTCTGTAGGCCTCCTGTAATATTACGTAGGTTTTGCCTAGTATAGTTTTGTAGGCCACCTGCAGTGTTACGTAGGTTCTGCCTAGTATAGTTCTGTAGGCCTCCTGTAGTGTTACGTAGGTTCTGTCTAGTATAGTTTTGTAGGCCTCCTGTAGTGTTACGTAGGTTCTGCCTAGTATAGTTCTGTAGGCCTCCTGTAGTGTTACGTAGGTTCTGCATAGTATAGTTCTGTAGGCCTCCTGTAGTGTTACGTAGGTTCTGTCTAGTATAGTTTTGTAGGCCTCCTGTAATATTACGTAGGTTTTGCCTAGTATAGTTTTGTAGGCCACCTGCAGTGTTACGTAGGTTCTGCCTAGTATAGTTCTGTACGCCTCCTGTAGTGTTACGTAGGTTCTGTCTAGTATAGTTTTGTAGGCCTCCTGTAGTGTTACGTAGGTTCTGCCTAGTATAGTTCTGTAGGCCTCCTGTAATGTTACGTAGGTTCTGCATAGTATAGTTTTGTAGGCCTCCTGTAGTGTTACGTAGGTTCTGCCTAGTATAGTTCTGTAGGCCTCCTGTAGTGTTACGTAGGTTCTGCCTAGTCTAGTTCTGTAGGCCTCCTGTAATGTTACGTAGGTTCTGCCTAGTATAGTTCTGTAGGCCTCCTGTAGTGTTACGTAGGTTCTGCCTAGTATAGTTCTGTAGGCCTCCTGTAGTGTTACGTAGGTTCTGTCTAGTATAGTTCTGTAGGCCTCCTGTAGTGTTACGTAGGTTCTGCCTAGTATAGTTCTGTAGGCCTCCTGTAGTGTTACGTAGGTTCTGCCTAGTATAGTTCTGTAGGCCTCCTGTAGTGTTACGTAGGTTCTGCCTAGTATAGTTCTGTAGGCCTCCTGTAGTGTTACGTAGGTTCTGCCTAGTATAGTTCTGTAGGCCTCCTGTAGTGTTACGTAGGTTCTGCCTAGTATAGTTCTGTAGGCCTCCTGTAGCGTTACGTAGGTTCTGCCTAGTATAGTTTTGTAGGTCACCTGTAATGTTACGTAGGTTCTGCCTAGTATAGTACTGTAGGCCTCCTGTAGTGTTACGTAGGTTCTGCCTAGTATAGTTCTGTAGGCTTACTCCAGTGTTAGTGTTTTTTTTTTTAAGTTGACCCGTAGCTCAGTGGCAAAACGCTGACTTGACTTCTGAAGAGAATCGTGTTTCTTTTCCAGGCAGGGGTAAACATGTGGGATCGTCTCCTTGTATGTGGTTCTCCTGTTCTCCTACCTGAAGATTACCTGAAGAAGATTTCGAGGATCACCGCTCCCGCGGCCCGGTCCCAGACAAGGCCGATCAATCCGGAGTGAACAGTCAGACTGTTTGTGCCAGCCATACAATGTCCAATGTATGCACCACTTGCCTGGTTGACCAGGTATTGACTTGAGGAACTTAAGCTCCCTCTTGAAGATATCTGAGGGTCTGTTCTCAATTTCTTCATATATGAAGTGAGGGGTGTTGAAAAGTCTAGGTCCCTTTAGAGTTTTGGAGCTATCTTTTAGTGTATTCAATGTACTTCTCGTTTTCATTGAGGGAATGTTTGCAGAGTCTGATGAGCCTCTTGCTCAAGCCTCGGATTGGGACCAATCCCTCCACAACTGTCCAGATTTATATTATGATGTATCGTCCTTGCTTGAATTCCATATTGTACAGATCGAGGGACTTCAAGGGCTCTCAGTAATTTAGGTGCTTGAATGAATTTATACGTGCAGCAAATAACAGTAAATAGATCACTAGATGTTAGTCGAGGATGGGGGAAAGTGGCTGGCAAACATTAGGTACAATTAGGCTGTGAAATTAGCTGAAGTAAATAACAACTTTAGATTCAACTTAGTAAACAAAAGTTTTGTGGTTGTTTCGAGCTTGTGTTAGAGAATCACTATCATAACAGAGTTTCGAACACCTCTGAAGCCCCTCGCAGCGTTTGGATGAAAGAGCTCACTTGCAATATCTTCGTCTTCATATCGATGATCTATATAGGAAACTCAAAGCTAATATTTATACGAATTATCCTTGCATAACATTTTATTTAGCGACATGCACTTGTGCTTGTGATAAGAGTGAGGCTTCAACAGTCACACTGCTTGTTACAACGGTACCATGATGGTGTGAGTTAGTAATCTGCGGAGTAGGTGAGAGTTATATGTGTGTGTGAGAGCGGTCAGTGTGGAGTGTGTGCGGCTGGGATGACCTTGAGAATTACACTTAACTGTTATAAGAATCTCGTCAGAATGCAAGTGTTCTCGGAATACATTTTCGAGTCTTGCTTTCAGCTTGTTTCACAGGAGAGATGTCAAGGCTTCCTTCAGAATCTCTCAACCTTAAATTCCAAAACTATTTCCTTGAAAAGAATCCCCCCCTCCCCCTTAGAAAAAAAAGACATTTGGTAATCCCTTGCTTGAAGACTTCGTAGATTCCCTTTTCGAAGTCCTTAGAGACTCTTCTTGAAGACCTTAAAGGCTTCCCTGCTTGAAGACTTCGGAGATACACCTTACAGCCTCCTGCCGCGGTCGTCGAACTTGATACCTCGGCGGCGCTGGTCCTCAGCGTTAGCGATCTGCTCGATGGCGTGGGCAGGCAAGGGATGAGCCTTGGGGATGGCTGGGGAGTCCACCAAGAAGCCATTCTCATCAGCTGTAAACCTGAACTCGACCACTCTACCGTCATCCAGTGGGAACCTAAACAACAATAGCAATAATAATATTAGTATCAATAACGTCAATGCTATCATTACTGTTACTATTAATAAGAATGATAATAGTATCAACAGCAACAACCTTAATAATATTAAAAATGATAATAATAATGATGATAATGACAATCATAATAATAATAATAATAATAATAATAATGATAATAATAATAATAATAATAATAATAATAATAATAATAATAATAATAATAATAATAATAATAATAATAATAATAATACACATTTGCTTATTCAGTCAAATGGAAGGTTTGGTAAACACAATTATTAAAAACATTTACACTTCCACGATAATGACAGAATTCAACTCTTGTATCCTAGGAGCCTCGGTGAAGACGAGAAAAAGCAAGTGTAACACTGATACTTGTGTGACGCGATTGTGCCAGGAGGGACGGCCTGATCGGGATAGTTAGAACTAGGTGAGGGGTCATGACTAGGATAGTTAAGGTCATGTTAGTGTCTGGCAGGAGAGTCATTTACTCAACGAAAGAACAAGAGACGGTAGATTAAATATTTAATGGAGTCTGCAAGGTCCCACAAGAACTCACTCTCTCTCTATTTCACCTGTAAGTTCCACGCATGTTGCTCTGGCCCTTGGAGCCTGGCTGGCCCACTACGTTCGTGCTGATACCGTTCTCGGTCTCGAAGGCGTACTGGAAGTTGCCGTCGCCGGAGTCCTGACGGTCGTCTTTCAGGACGGCGATGTGGCGAGGATCGTCCTCCCGGAATTGTGGGGCGGCGAGGGCGGCGGCGGCCAGGCAGGCTAGCAGTACCTGAAGAAACAAACATCATGCAAGTCACCAAACACATTTTCTGAGTGGATTAGAGGATAAAAAATAAAGGAGCTCTGCGGTAGGAGTATTGGTCTTCGTGGAACGCGAAGAAGAGCTATCACTACATGGCGAGTTCTGGGTATCTTAGATGACAGTTGGCAGACAGTCATGCTAAAATAACTGAGAGCTGCTCACAGTTTATGTTGTCTATGTCTGAACAACATATATCTGAATATTCTTCCACAGGCACACTGTATGATACATAAGGGTTTAGCACTTCTCAGGGAATATAATACAACATTACCCTATGTAACCTTAGATGGTATGGGAAAATCGACGAGTTCTTGAAACCAAAGCTTCACGTGCGGGCGAAACGTTGTGAGATAAGTGCCCAGTTACTGTTTTGGTATCTTAACCATCTACTATTGGCCCATGTTAGGCAGAACCCAGTAGGCTTACAGACCCTTGCTATGTAGGTCCTAGTAGGCCTACTGCTGGCTCATGCAAGGCAAGTCCTAGTAGGCCTACTGGCTCATGGTTTTAATCTAATATTCCTATGCCACCACCTGTAATTTTTTTGTATTCCAGTCGCTGAGCACTACACTGACGCGGCCCTTCATGGTAGAGAAGGGCTCTTGATCCAAGGAAAATGAAGCCGTCCTCCTATTCCTAGGATCGAAATATGATTGCCCCCATTTTCCCCATTCCCCAGGCACTTTATGACCCCTAAGATTTATCGCTAACCCATGAATTAAAAAAATGCTCCTTGCATCGAAACGCTGCCCTGGCGACAACAGTGAAGAAATGAAATGTTGCTCAAGAAATATTTGCTAGGACGATGTTTCGTTCCGTCTTGAGGTCGATTAAGTTATGCTGATTTGATTAACCTACACATTGAGCGAAAAGTTGTCCCAATACAAGCTCATTTTGGAACGCGAATCGACAAGCCATCTTGTTGATTAAACTCTCCCTCGCTTCGCTCTCCATAATGGGAAACATTTTACAAAACACTGTACTCACATATCTGCTGCCTCTACTTCAGTCTGCCTCTCACTGGGGGCACTTCCAGTCTTCTCGTGTGTGGGGCTGAGAAACCAAATTTCAGTGGAATTTCGTTTGTCTTGTTTTCGGAGAGTTACCACCTGAGGTGCTGGTTCTCAAGTCACACCCTCGACCACCATACTAAATATATATGTCTCTCGTGATGTCACTCTTCATCATCCCCACCACAACAACCACTCGCACCAGCACCACCACCGAAACTATGTCAACAACCACCTCTAACCACCTTCAAACCGCTAAGACAACTAGCTCTCCCACCTCATTCGCCATCACTTATACTTGCCTCATGCCGACTTTACTATCAAAATCAATCATCCCATTTTACATTTTCCAGGCACACAGGCCCCTCTAGTCTACACCCTCCTCAATCCAAACCTCAACATCACCCGCCACCGCCCATTACCACCTACAACATTCTGTGTACTCACGAACTTCATCTTGGCTCTTCGAGTGTCTGGTCGAGAGTGTGATGTCCTGGGGATTCACCACACTATATATATACCCCATCTTCGCCAGGAGATCACCTTCGCATCGTTTCAGGATCGCAAGGGGATCACCTTCAGGTCCTTCCAGGATAGAGCGTCTCAGGGCGAGACAAGGTTGTTGGGTGTCCTTGGAGAATCCTGGGGGGTGTGGAGGCAGAAAGAACGGAAGATAGAATTCTAAGCTCAGGATCTGCAAACAAAGGCTCTTTAATTTGTAGTGACAAATGGCCGTCAGGTATGAATGGAGAACAGTGCTGCTACTGGCATGAGGTGTCAGATCGCTCTTCAGATTATACACACGGCACAAGAGTGAAGTGTCTTCTAATCCTTGTTAACTACTACAGCCTTCCTAAATACTTCACTTGTAAACATACATGTAAAATGGATGTAAATATGCAAAATCTTGATTTGAAAAATAAATTTATGAATAATAATAATAATAATAATAATAATAATAATAATAATAATAATAATAATAATAATAATAATAATAAAAATAATAATAATAATAATAATAATAATAATAATAATAATAATAATAACAATAACAATAACAATAATAATAATAATAATAATAATAATAATAATAATAATAATAATAATAATAATAATAATAATAATAACAATAATAATAATAATAATAATAATAATAATAATAATAATAATAATAATAATAATAATAATAATAATAATAACAATAATAATAATAATAATAATAATAATAATAATAATAATAATAATAATAATAATAAGAAGAAGAAGAAGAAGAAGAAGAAGAAGAAAAAAAAAAAAAGAAGAAAAAGAAGAAAAAGAAGAAAAAGAAGAAGAAGAAAAAGAAGAAAAAGAAGAAGAAAAAGAAGAAGAAGAAGAAGAAAGAACATAAACAACAACAACAATAATAAAATAGCATAACCACAATGTTCTTTGTTATTCCAGTTATTTTTATCATTATCAATATTGTTCATTTTAATATTTCGTTACTTAGATATAGCCAGGTCGACCTGACACCTGATGGAAGACGAAACGAGTGAAGAGAGAGAGAGAGAGAGAGAGAGAGAGAGAGAGAGAGAGAGAGAGAGAGAGAGAGAGAGAGAGAGAGAGAGAGAAGTCGAGGAGCAGTGACGAGCAGACAGTCAGTTGGGATGACATTTTCCTTCGCCTGATACCTCCCAGATCTATCTATCTGACAGCTACTGAAGGATTTATAACTGGCTGATATTTCAACTGAGTATTGCAATAAGGGGGGCAACTGACGGGTGTTTCTCTCGCTGACAGACTGCGCGACGGGAGTAATCTGAGAGCTTTCGTGTAATCACCCACACGTTTTCAGAACCAGATAATGAGGAAAAAAAAAACAGATTGCACGTATGTAGCGGCAAACCAATTGTGGTTCTTTTACACCTTGGACACGGGACCTGACGTTCCTTAATGAGAAGACCTAATCCGATCTGGATTGAAAAACCTGCTCAAGTTACAGTGAAAAGACACAGTCAATTAAAACAGAGTCAAGGCTGAGACGACGACCTTGACTTGACAGAGATGTTTCACATTACCACGAGATGTTTCCTTCACAAACCTATGAGTTATATTCCTCATTATGATATTATCGAATTTGAGCATTTTGAGGGACGAATTAATATATATATATATATATATATATATATATATATATATATATATATATATATATATATATATATATATATATATATATATATATATATATATATATATATATATATATATATATATATATATATATATATATATATATATATATATATATATATATTTATATATATATTTACCTTTCAGAGTGTGTGTGTGTATTCGTGATTTTTAGTCAAGGCTACTGCATAAGATATCAAGAAAGTTAATGCGATTAGGCCAAGAGACTGTTAGCCAAGAACACGCACACTGCCTCAGCCTCACCGTCATACGACGCCAGAAAGACAATGTACGGCCGTATATTTCCCGTGTGGCAGTTAATCTGATTATTTCTCTCTCCCGCTCAGGGACTTGTCTGACACACGGTGCAATTTATGCTGACACTGGCGTGTTTGGGAATAAGGTAAATGTTTATGAAGACGTACATATTTTCTCTTCTTCTGAAAACTGTGGTTGCAGTTTTTGCTGCTGGTTTAGCTGCTGTTGTTGTTGCTGCTGTTGATTATACTGCTACTGTTGCTATAGCTGTTGCTGCTCCTGCTGCTATTGATGGTTCTGCTGCTGTTAACGTTCCTTCTGCTGCTATTACTATTAATACAGATACTGTTTCTGCTAGTATTACTCCTGCTGCCTTTGCTATT
>NC_091310.1:37606499-37608999 GCF_038502225.1 Cherax quadricarinatus | reverse complement strand
TCGTGGCACTGTTGTGATCCTTGAAAGTGAGATCCTCAGACATTACTACTCCCAGGTCCCTTACATTATTTTTCCGCTCTATTGTATGGCCGGAGTCAGTAGTATACTCTGTTCTAGTTATTATCTCCTCCAGTTTTCCATAACGGAGTAGTTGGAATTTGTCCTCATTGAACATCATATTGTTTACCGTTGCCCACTGGAAAACTTTGTTTATCTTCTTGGAGGTTAACCGCGTCCTCAGCAGATGACAGCCTCATGCAGATCCTAGTATCATCCGCAAAGGATGATACGGTGCTGTGGTGTATATCTCTGTTTATGTCTGATATGAGGATAAGGAATAAGATGGGGGCGAGTACTGTGCCTTGTGGAACAGAGCTCTTCACTATGGCAGCCTCCGATTTAACTCTGTTGACCACTACTCTGTGTTCGATTTGTTAGGAAGTTGAAGATCCATCTCCCCACTTTCCCAGTTATTCCTTTAGCACGTATTTTATGGGCTATTACGCCATGATCGCATCTGTCAAATGCTTTTGCAAAGTCTGTGTATATTACATCTGCATTCTGATTTTCTTCTAGTGCATCCAAGGCCATGTCATAGTGATCCAGTAGTTGTGAGAGGCAGGAGCGACCTGCCCTGAACCCATGTTGCCCTGGATTGTGCAGATTTTGGGAATCCAGGTGATTTGCAATCCTGCTTATTAGCACTCTTTCAAAGATTTTTATGATGTGGGATGTCAGAGCTATTGGTCTATAGTTCTTAGCTAATGCTTTGCTGCCACCTTTATGGAGTGGGGCTATATCCGTTGTTTTAAGTGACTGTGGAATTTCACCCATGTCCAAGCTCCTCCTCCATAGTGTACTTAGGGCACACGAGAGGGGTTTCTTGCAGTTCTTAATGAAAACAGAGTTCCACGAGTCTGGGCCCGGGGCTGAGTGCATAGGCATGTTGTCAATGGCTTTTTCGAAATCTATTGGAGTTAGGGTAATGTCGGAAATCTGGCATACATTTATGGAGTTTTGAGGCTCATTCATGAAGAAATCATTTGGGTCGTCGATCCTCAGACCGATTAGTGGTTCACTAAACACAGAGTCGTACTGGGATTTCAATATTTCACTCATTTCCTTGTTGTCGTCTGTGTAAGTCCCATCCTGTCTGAGTAAGGGCCCGATACTAGATGTGGTATTTGCCTTGTTTTTGGCATATGAAAAGAAATATTTTGAATTTCTTTCAATTTCACTAATAGCTTTAAGCTCCTCCTGCCTCTCCTGGTTCCTGTAAGAGTCATTTAGCTTAAGTTCGATAGTTTCCACTTCCCTGGTCAGCGCCTCCCTTCGTGTATCAGATATTCTAGCACTCCTGAGGAGCTCAGTGACTCTTCGTCGTCTTCTGTAGAGGGAGCGTCTTTTTCTCTCCAGTTTACTCCTGCTCTTCTTCTTTCTTAGGGGAATATGCCTAGAACATGCTTCGGCTACCAGGCAGTTGATCCTTTCAAGGCACTGGTTTGGGTCCATGTCATTTAAGACATCTTCCCAACATGTTTCGTTTAGGACATGGTTTACCTGGTCCCAGTTGATGTTCTTGTTGTTGAAATTGTATTTTGTGAAGACACCTTCACAGGTACATGCATTCTGTTGTTCAGGACCCCTATGCATGTACGTCTGGACTTCGATTAGATTGTGATCGGAATTAGTTGTTTTTGATATTCTTATGTCTCTTATCAGGTCCTCATTATTTGTGAAGATAAGGTCAAGTGTGTTTTCTAGTCTTGTTGGCTCCACTATCTGCTGGCTTAAGGTGTGTTTTTCGCAGAGACTTAGTAGCTCATGTGTGTGTGACCTTTCATCTGCGCTACCTCCGGGGATTGTTTCAGCTATAACATTATTTGCTACATTCTTCCATTTTGTATGCCTTAGGTTGAAATCACCAAGCAGTAAGATGTTTGGGGATGGAGCTGGAAGGTTTTCCAAACAGTAATCGATTTTCAGTAGCTGTTCCTTGAACTGTTGGGAGGTTGCATCTGGTGGCTTGTATACAACCACAATGACTAGGTTTTGGTTCTCGATCTTTATTGATAGAACTTCAACTACCTCATTTGTGGTGTTCAGCAACTCCGTGCAGATAAGGGACTCTTTGACATACAGGCCAACCCCCCCTTGTTGCCTGTTTTTTCTGTCGCATCTAAAAAGGTTGTAACCACTTATCCATATTTCACTGTCAAAGTGATCTTTTGTGTGAGTCTCTGTGAAGGCTGCAAACATTGCATTAGACTCCACTAGGTACAACTTTTTTTTTATTTTTAAGTTGGATAAGAAGCTTTCACTGAGATGATGTTTCACCCACTGTGTAGAGTTTCATGACTTCATAAAGCGTCCTACGCAGCGAGTGTGTCTGTCTTCAGTGTTGCAACGCATCTGCATCCCACTGGGGCTTACCTCTGTCTTAACGTTAAATATAATGCAAAAATTAACTAAACAAATTAATAGCGTATATATTCACAGT
>NC_091310.1:37573999-37596499 GCF_038502225.1 Cherax quadricarinatus | reverse complement strand
CAATATTGTGTGGCTGCATCATTATTTATGTAATCTTTATCTTCTTTTCCCTGTGATACTGAATGAATTAGAACTAGTGCACCTTAATGTTCGTTTGGCCACGCTAAGGCTCGAACCAGATTCTCAGACATTTTGAAATGTTTTTCAAACAGGACTTCCGTAAACAGTGATATCATTGACACAGTTATGTAAGTTCAATATCGTTCGCCTTATTCATTACGAAACTGTTGTTTGGTAGTTTTCAGATTAATCCTTACTAATTCAAATGCCAAAGCCATTGCGGATAAGTCTTGTAATGCCTTTGGTACCATTCCACCTGAATTTTCTTCAGGAGTACTATCTCGGAAAAATCATGAGTACTTTAGCTACATAAATGAGGAGTACTCTGAGTCATCATAGTAGGAGAAGCAAGAAAATAATTGGTTGCTTATGAGTTGGTAGAGTTCCTCAGTTGTTAATCTCCTCTTATCAACGATCCCAGTTTACAAATTGCACGCCTCAAAAGCTTAATCGATGGCCTGAGAAAGTCTGGTTGACTGGAACAATTACCACAGACTAGGTACTCAAACTCTACAGCCTAAGTTACTCTTGACGAATCAGAATGCCACAGCACACCTTACATTTTCCAGATTATCTAGAACTGCATATAATCACCTGACGGATCTGGTTTCTTTCTTACATCTGCCAAAGATAACTACAGGACTGAGAAGTGTTTACGTTTCAATGCAAGACGACCAAGAGGTGTAAATATTTCTGCTTATATGCACCAAGAGGTCTATCTTTAAGTATATATACATCATGAGGTGTGTATCTTTTGGTGTACATGCACAGTAAAATGTTACAGTGTGTATACACAGTGAGGTATGAGTTTACATCTTTCAATGTACATTCACCGAAACTTCATCTTTCAACGCACCGGCAGTAGCCCACCGAGGCGGGGTGGCCCAAAAAGAAAAACAAAAGTTTTAAATTTAGTAAAATATACAGGAGAAAGGGTTACTAGCCCCTCGTTACACCGAAACTTACTTTCATTTACATTTTAGAGATTAAAGTATTACTGATGTTGGTGTACACGAGGAGTGCAGCTTTGATAATATAAACAAGGAGGTCTATAGATTTTATACTTAAGAAACAAGCTATGCAGCTGCTTGCAAATTTTAATCATCTGATCTTAACTTCAGATATTTAATTGACTATTCTTGTATTCATGAAGTTTATTTTTTAGCTGATTTATTCTAACTATATATATATATATATATATATATATATATATATATATATATAGTATATATATATATATATATATGAGTATATATATATATATATAATATATATATATATATATATATATATACATATATATATATATATATATATATATATATATATATATATATATATATATATATATATATATATATATATATATATATATAACCTGATGATGGAGAACAGTTACTCCGAAATGAATAAAGATTCTTATATTACAAGAGCTGGACTTTAACAAGGAACTCATCTGATGTTGATGTATGAGCGTGACGCCATGTTATTTAAGTAGAATCTGTCAAATGAGCCGAAATGTCCCAAAAGCAGTTTTTTTTCGGAAATTTTTCTGATGCATTTATAGACATGTGTTTGGGAATATGTAAAGTATACAAATTATATATGCGTAAACACACACACACACACACACACACACACACACACACACACACACACACACACAACACAACACAGGTACAGTACAACTCTCACTACACATACACACACACACATACACATACACACATACACATACACACACATACACATACACACACATACACACACACACATATACACACACACACACACACACACACACACCACATACACACACACACACACACATCTAAGCTAACAAACACATTAGCACATAACCCCTCCCACCACACACACACATTTTTACACAAAGCTGAAGGAGCTAGAGCATCCTGACAGGATAAAAAAAATGGGATCTCAAAAGGGAGGATGTAAAGGCTAGGGAACTGATGATGGTTGGTCTGAAAAGGAAGAGTGGGTAGAACGGCTCAAGAACAAAATGGAAGAAAAATGGGGAAAAAAAAGTCAAATGAGCTTTGCAATGACGTGTTAAAGAAGATATCTGAAGAGAGTAAGAAGCACGAATCACGAGCTGTGGTAGCTGAGGAAAAGATACAGAGACTGAAGAAAGAAATGGACGTACTGGAGCAGGATATAAAGATGACGTCCGAAAGGAGCAAGGTGACTGAAATGGGCACATCAGCACACAGCGAGGGGAACTGAAGGAGGGGATGGAGCTAAGACTTTTTAACATCAGTAATATCAAGCCATCAGGGTGTTCAGGTGATAAGGGAAACAACAAATGAGATGCTTAAATCAGATTCAGAGATAAAGAGGGAAAAGAAATGAGAAGAAGAGAGGGAGAGGTCAATAATTATTCATGGGCTTCAGGAGGCTGACGGGAAGACGTATGATGAAAGATAGCATTGGGAGGAAACAGAGATTAAGAGCATCATTACATCATGGGAGAGAAGGACATGTCTCACATAGAAAATTTTCAAGAACTTGGGGGTATTCGAGGGAAAAAATCGACCAATCAAATTGACATTCAAGACAGACGTAGTGCTGAACAGCATACTACAAGAGAAGCCACTGTTAAAGGATTCTCCAGATTATCAACAAGTGTACCTCAATCGAGACAGAACACATCAGGAAAGGGAACAACTGAAAGTGAGAGGAAGACAAAACCAGTGACAGAGAGAGAGACAGGACTGGCAACAGACAGGAAAGCTCAACTTTTGGGGGAACATCAGACACAAATGTTTACAGAAACTCCTCAACCCCTGTCACCACATATCAACCAAACACATTAACTAAAAACAAACCACACTCCATAGCCCCCACCCCCATAAGCACTAATTTCACAATCACAGCAGTGTCCGATAATATTCTGCCCTGCCTCCCACCCTCCCAGTTTGCACCTTCCTCTTCCATCTCCCAAAATACAGTAACGGAAAGGAAGCTAAAGGTATGGTACACCAATGCAGATGGAATAACAAATAAGAGCGAAGAATGGCAAGAACGAATCTTTGATGCATCACCTGACATCATAGCACTAACAGAGACAAAACTTACAGGGATGATAACAGATACAATCTTTCCACCTGGATATCAGATTATGAGGAAAGACAGAGAGAACAGGGGGGGGGGGAGGAGTAGCACTGCTCATCAAAAACCAGTGAAGTTTTGAGGAAATGGGAAGAATGGACAGAAGGGAAATAGACGACTTAACTGTAGGAACACTTCAGACTGGGGCTCCAAGTGATGATAGCAGTGATGCATAACCCACCACAGAACAGCAGGAGGACAAGACAAGAGTATGATGTGAGCAATAGGGCAATGGTGGATACACTAGCTGAAGTGGCCAGAAGGGCTCATATGGGGAAGATAAAATGACTTATAATGGTGGATTTCAGTCATAAAGAGACGGACTGGGAAAACTTAGAGCCACATGGAAGACCAGAAACATGGAGGGCTAAGATGTTGGAGACTGTATTGGAGAACTTCATGCACCAGCATGTTAGAGATACAACCAGAGAGAGAGAGAGAGAGAGAGAGAGAGAGAGAGAGAGAGAGAGAGAGAGAGAGAAAGAGGATGTTGCAGCAAGGCTTGACTTCATATTTACCTCGAATAGTTCAGACATAGGGGATATCACACACAAAAGATCGCTTGGCGCTAGTGATCATGATGTCCTGAGTTTTGAATACATTGTAGAGTTAACAGTGAAGAATGCAGCAGCACGAGAACAACGAGAGAAGCCGAACTTCAAAAAAGGGGACTACATAGGAATGAGAAGTTTCATACATGAAGTGCAGTGGGAAAGAGAACTAAAGGGAAAGACAGTAAATGAAATGATGGAACTAGTGACCACTAAGTGCAGAGAGGCAGAGAAGTTCATACCAAAGGGTAACATCAAAAACGGTAAGAGCACAGTGAGCCCATGTTTAACTGGAGGTGCAAAGAGGCCAAAGCCAAGTGTGCTAGAGCATGGAAAAGGTATAGAAGACAAATGACTCTTGAAAACAAGTTGAGCAGAAGAACCAGAAACGAATATGCATGGATAAAGCCCAGAGGCAATACGAGAACGACATAGCATCAAAAGCCAAATCTGATCCAAAGTTGTTATACAGTCACATTAGGAGAAAAACAACAGTCAAGGACCAGGTAATCAGGCTGAGGAAAGAAGGAGGAGAGCTCACGAAGAGTGACCAAGAAGTATGTGATGAACTAAATACAAGGTTTAGAGAAGTATTCACAATAGAGACAGGAATGCTTCCAGCAAACTGTGGAGGTAGGGTGCCACCAGCAAATGCTGGACACTATACACATAACCAAGGAAGAGGTGAGGAAACTGCTAAGTGAACTAGATACCTCAAAGGCGGTGGGACCAGAGAACATATCTCCATGGATACTGAGAGAGGGAGCAGGGAAACTGTGTGTGCCGCTAGCGGCAATCTTCAGTAAATCTATCGAAAGTGGGCAGTTGCCTGAGGCATAGAAAACAGCAAATGTAGTTCCAGATTTTAAGAAAGGAGACAGGCAGCGTTAAACTACAGACCAGTGTCACTGACCTGTATAGTATGCAAAGTCATGGAAAAGATTATCAGGAGAAGAGATGTGGAACGCATTGTTAAGATTGGTCTCATACATGAGAATATGGGAAATCCTGTCACAAATCTACTTGAGTTCTACGATAAGGTAACAAAAGTAAGACAGGAGAGAGAGGAATGGGTAGATCGCATCTTTTTGGACTGAAAGATGGCTTTTGACACAGTACCACTCAAGAGACTGGTGCAAAAATTAGAGGAGCTATGGATCAGGGAATACCTGACAGGAAGGAAACAGCGAGTGTTGGTACATGATGTGTTAGAGTGGGCGAATGTGTCGAGTGGGGTTCCACAAGGATCAATCCTAGGTCCGGTGTTGTTTCTTGTATACGTGAATGACATGGAGGAAGGAATAGATTTAGAATTGTCACTGTTCGCCGATGATGTGAAACTGATGAGGGGAATACAAACGGGCGAGGATCTGTTAAGATTTCAAAGGGATCTGGACAGACTAGAAGTCTGGTTCGACAAATGGCTCGTGGAGTTTAACCCCAATAAGTGTAAGGTCATGAAGATTGGGGAGGGACACAGAAGACCGCAGACAGAGTACAGGTTAGGAAATCAAAAACTGCAAACGTCAATTAAAGAAAAGGATCTTGGGATAAGCATTATAACGAACATGTCCCTTGAAGCACACATCAATCAAATAACTTCTGCAGCATATGGGAGACTAGCAAACCTGAGACTGGCGTTTAGACATCTGAGTAAGGAGTCATTCACGACATTGTATACGTGTACGTCAGGCCTATACTGGAATATGCAGCTCCAGTGTGGAATCCTTACCTAGTCAAACACGTCACGAAATTGGAGAAAGTGCAAAAAATTGCAACATGATTAGTTCTGGAACTGAGGAGTATGTCTTATGAGGAAAGGTTAAGGGAACTCAACCTGATGACACTAGAGGATAGGAGGGATAGGGGGGGACATGATAGCAACGTATAAAATACTGAGAGGAATTGACAAGGTGGACAGGGCTCGAATGCTTCAGATATGGGATACAGGAACAAGGGGACACAATTGGAAGCTGAAAACCGAGATGAATCATAGGGATGTTAGGAAGTATTTCTTTAGAGAGTTGTCAGGAAGTGGAATAATCTGGCTAGTGAAGTAGAGGAAGCAAGTTCCATACACAGCTTTAAGAAAAGGTATGATAAAGCTCATGGAGCAGGGAGAGGGTGAATTAGTATCGACCAGTGATGAGGCGGGACCAGGAGGTATGGATCGACCCCTGCAACCACATATAGGCGAGTACACACACACACACACACACACACACACACACACACACACACACACACACACACATCGGTCGATGGGGGGTCATAAGGTGACCTCTCTTAGAATAGCCTCCTGCGGGGGGCCTGGGATGGAGATTCACGTCCTCTGTTGGCCTCTGCGAAGCGGATCTGTTCGATAGCGTGGGCTGGCAGGGGGTGAGGCGTGGGGAAGGAGGGAGACTCAGCACGGTAACCGTTCTCGTCGGCGATGTAGCGGACTTCGACTACGGCGCCGTCGTCAGTCTGGAACCTGCGGGGGAGGGACAAACTGATCAGACCAACGCGACTGTAAGCCATGTGTTGTTACTGGGTCATGTGTCAAAACACATGATGATGACTCGGTCAGCGGCTGCATCCACTGGCCTACCCCAGCTGCCGCAGGTGCTACACCCCAACAAGGTGCCACTGGCCTACCCCAGCTGCCGCAGGTGCTACACCCCAACAAGGTGCCACTGGCCTACCCCAGCTGCCGCAGGTGCTACACCCCAACAAGGTGCCACTGGCCTACCCCAGCTGCCGCAGGTGCCACACCCCAACAAGGTGCCATACCAGATAATTTCCACACCCAAGTTAAGTGCCACATCCACATTTAAAAAAATCAAAGGAACACTTCGTAATATTGTATTCTAACATAAGATGAGATTTTTTATTTTAACAATTTCTTAATATATAAGCCTATGGCTTATAATAGTATAGTAATAATAAAATAATAATAATAATAATAATAATAATAATAATAATAATAATAATAATTAAAATAATAGTAATAATAATAATAATAATAATAATAATAATTAAAATAATAGTAATAATAATAATAATAATAATAATAATAATAATAATAATAATAATAATAATAATAATAACAATAATATAAATATTAATATTAATAATAATCATAATCGTAATAATAATGAAAAACTGTAAATTAGTTTTTAAAGCATTTACCCTTTAAGGGTAAATGCTTTTGATCCAGTGAACTGAAACATATGCTCGCATTCCTTGAACCAAACCTCATTATCTCTTATTCCCCAGTGGCTGTATAACCCCTTACGGATTTATCGCTTCCACCTGAGCATGAGTACGTATTTGCACTGCTTACTTGTAGTTGCCCTCAATGTTGCTCTGGCCGGCAGACCCAGGACGACCCAGGGCGCTGACCTTGATGCCGTTCTCCGTCTCGAAGTCGTACTTGAAGTTGCCGTCTCCATGGTCTTCCCGGTTGTCGCTAAGAATGGCGATGTGTCGGTAGTCCTGGCGAGGGGCGGCTGGGATGGGCCTGAACGACTGGCGCCCGAACTGAGGCGAGGCGACGGCGACGGCGACCAGGCAGGCGAAAACCACCTGCGTGATGGCAGGAGAAGAGACGATGTAGGTAGCAAGGAGTGTGTGCATGATGAGAGTACATGGAAGTGCACTGAAAAGACAGTTAGCAGAGGACATGTAGGTCCACAACGAGGCTATCTGTGGAGAACTAACTGTTTCTTCATAGAATAAGAACTCTCGAGTATTATCTAGGAGGGAGAAAGAGAGAGAGAGAGAGAGAGAGAGAGAGAGAGAGAGAGAGAGAGAGAGAGAGAGAGAGAGAGAGAGAGAGAGAGAGAGAGAGAGAGCTCATGATAAAGAGTGTTAACAGAGGACACGGAAGTTGACACCGAGGCTAGCTGATGAGAGCTAACTGTTTCTACCTGCTGTAGATTGTCGACTGTTGTGTATTATCTGGGTAGAGAGAGAGAGAGAGAGAGAGAGAGAGAGAGAGAGAGAGAGAGAGAGAGAGAGAGAGAGAGGAGAGCGTATAACCGTTAATGAAATAAAGTTAACTGACCAATCAAAGTCTCTGGTTCAGAGTTGGCTTCAATTTCATCCAATTCCCTATTCGTATGTTTCATTACAAATATTTAATAAATATAATACTAGAAGAAAGCTTATAAAGGAGCTAAGGTAAGTAATAGCTTTTAGCTTGTAAATAAAGATAGGAATTAGAAGCATAACCCTGTGAAATTTCCTGAGTGTTCAAAAAATAGAGAGAGCTTTCACTACACAACATCAGCAACTCTCTTTACCTTAACTACTCGAACTCGAGGAGCGGAGGCCTCATCAGACGTAAATAGGTCGATGCGTCTTTGTTTTAGTCTAATTGCCCAAGCCACGGCATAAAAGTTAGTCCATTATTTATTAATTTCCATGTGGGAAAAAAGTGGTAATGCTTTCATAGTTACAAAATGTACGTTTCCCTGTAAATACGTAAACGACCGTATAGTTGTTTTTTTTTTCCCTCGTTAAAGGCGAAGATTTACCAGCAATGTTTACTCACGAGCTTCATGTTGGTAGCGTGAAGGGAGGATGTTGAGGGCGTGAAGGCAAGACGATGGATGCTGCCAGACTTGCCGAAGACGAGCTTATATACACCCACCTGCCAGGGCATCCCTGATCCTCAGCCGCCGTTTTTGTTCATTCTTCTTTTGGAGTGACCCAAGGTCCTGAGGGCCACTCCTTAAAGTTGTAGGACAAGTTCTCGGGCGGATTGACTTTTCCTTCTGCCCTGAGCAAGAACTCATCTCATAGTGGGTGACCTCAGCATCCGGGTACACCAGATGCGTTTTTGAGGTGGCCGACTTGACGAACAGGTGGCCTGTCAGCCAGCCGCCTTGGATAATGCAGGCGGAGACGGTGATTGAGGAGGAGGAGAGGGAAAGGAAGTGGAAAGGGGAAGTGGAAAGGCAGACAATGAACCAAGTGGTCACACAAGTTCCTGATGCATGTCAAGTTGGTCTTCCACATTTATATCATTAGTAATAGTTAAAAGATAAAAAAAAGTGACTGCTGTCTGAGAGGCTGACTTCCCTTCAGACGTCAAGAGACTATAATCATCAGTAGGACAGGTTAGGCTGAGATACTGCACCAGGTCATGACCTCTTCTCTCTCCCACCAAAAAATCCACAATTTTTATATATTGCTTTCATTCTTTATACCTTCCTCACCTTATTTACAAAGCTTGAAGCACGAATAATTTTTTTCGAAATATTTATCTCCAAATCTTCAACACGAAAGGGCTCACGTAACTCGAGTTGTATGTCAGATTATTTTTATATTACCAAAGAAAAAAAGTCTGGGAACCCAAGTCTAACACACAGAAGACTACAAGAGAAAATTAACTCCTGATATTAATCCTGCCATTGTAGAGACTTATGTTGACCTGGACTGACCTTTTTCCTGACCTCTACGCTCTGTGGTTAAGCAGGAAGGTCACCTGGTATGGTTTCACCAACATACATACCACACACATACACACACACACGCACACACACACACACACCCATCCACCAACCCACAAAACACACACACACACACACACACACACCGTGTATGTCAGGCCCATACTGGAGTATGCAGCACCTGTTTGGAACCCGCACTTGATAAAGCACGTCAAGAAACTAGAGAAAGTACAAAGGTTTGCCACAAGGTTAGTTCCAGAGCTAAGGGGAATGTCCTATGAAGAAAATATATATAATTGTTAATTTTGGTATATAATATCATTTAAATGTCTTGTTACTATTTTAATTGACAATCAAAACATCCATCAGATTACTTAGGATTTTATAGAAATAACCAGCCATTAATTTTTGATGTGACAGGTTTTTAATTTAGTTTTAAATGTGCAGGTTCTTCTCTCATCTGTGTTCACAAGTATTGACAAGTTCAGCCTTAACAGTTAACAAGTTCAGCCTTAACAGTTAACAAGTTCAGCCTTAACAGTTAACAAGTTTAGCCTTAACAGTTAACAGATCACACCCTTTACAGTTAACAATTTAAGCCATTGCAATTAACAATTACAACCTTAACAATTACAACAGCAACAACAACATTAATAATAATAATAATAATAATAATAATAATAATAATAATAATAATAATAATAATAATAATAATAATAATAATAATAATAATAATAATTACGAGTATCTGACCATTTAACTCTACAAAAAATATTGTGTTCTGAGCACCTCTGCAAAAACAGTGATTATGTGTGAGTGTGGTGAAAGTGTTGAATGATGATGAAAGTATTTTCTTTTTGGGGATTTTCCTTCTTTTTGGGTCACCCTGCCTCGGTGGGAGACGGCCGACTTGTTAAATAATAATAATAATAATAATAATAATAATAATAATAATAATAATAATAATAATAATAATAATAATAATAATAGTAATAATAATAATAATAATAATAATAATGTTAATAATAATAATAATAATAATAATAATAATAATAATAATAATAATAATAATAATAATAATAATAATAATAATAATAATAATAACAGTGTTTAAGTATCTACGTCTTTTTTTAAGGTCAACAGGTTTATATAAGTTAATAAATAAGGCAGCTTCCACAACTGTTCGTTCAGGTCTAGAAGTTCGGGTAAATGAACAATTAACACAAGTTTCACAACTCTTCGTTCAGGTCGAGCAGTTACATGATGCAAAAATACTCTCCTTATATATCTGACGTTGTAGTAGTACCAGTAGCAGTCATAGTAGTAGTACTAGTAGCAGTAGCAGTCGTAGTACCAGTAGCAGTCATAGTAGCAGTAGCAGTTGTAGTACCAGTAGCAGTCACAGTAGTAGTACTAGTAGCAGTAGCAGTCGTAGTACCAGTAGCAGTCACAGTAGTAGTACTAGTAGCAGTAGCAGTCGTAGTACCAGTAGCAGTCATAGTAGTAGTACTAGTAGCAGTAACACTCGTAGTTCCAGTAGCAGTCACAGTAGTAGTACTAGTAGCAGTAGCAGTCGTAGTACCAGTAGCAGTCATAGTAGCAGTAGCAGTTGTAGTACCAGTAGCAGTCACAGTAATAGTACTAGTAGCAGTAGCAGTCGTAGTAATAGTTCCCGTTGCAGTCAAAGCAGTAATAGTAGTACCAGCAGCAGTCATAGGAGTAGTACTAGTAGCAGTCATAGCAGTAGTACCAGTAGCAGTCACAGTAGTAGTACTAGTAGCAGGCATAGTAGTAATACTAGTAGCAGGCATAGTAGTAGTACTAGTAACAGTAGCAGTCGTAGTAGCAGCTCCAGTTGCAGTCATAGCAGTAGTAGTAGTACCAATAGCAGTCGTAGTAGTACCAGCAGCAGTCTTAGTAGTAGTAGTAGAACTAGTAGCAGTCGTAGTAGCAGTAGTAGTAGCACAGTAGTAGTAGTAGTAGTAGTAGTAATAGGTGTAGTAGTAATAATAGAAGTAGTAGTATTAGTAGTAGAAGTAGTAGTAGTAGCAGTAGTAGTAGTAGTAGTAGTAGCAGTAGTAGTAGCAGAAGTCAGAGTAGTAGTGCTAGTGGTTAGGGATATGCCACAGTATCGGGATCGGCGGGTCGGTCCTTTTAATTTTAAAAATAAAAAAAAAAAATATAAGAAAATATCGATATCAGTGTCGGTAAAAAAAATGGTATCGTCCCGTCATTAGACAGTGGTGGTAGTAGTAATAGTTGTAGTAGTAGTAATAGTTGTAGCAGCAGTTGTAAAAGCAGTGCCAGTCATAGCAGCAGTCGCAGCAGCTGTACTAGCAAGAATAATAGCAACAGTAATAGTAGCATCATGAACAGCAATGCCATCAACAGTAGCAGAGGTAATATTAGCAGTAATAGTTTCAGAAATAATAATAATAATTATAGTAACAACAACAACAACAACAATAATAATAATAATAATAATAATAATAATAATAATAATAATAATAATAATAATAATAATAATAATAATAATAATAATAATAATAAACTATATATCCAGTTATATTTATCATGCGAGTCGTTTCAGCGTGTAAATAAGAGAGCCGAACGACCTATGATCTATCACAATTTTGCACCAGGGACGGCATAATTCAAGAATTATCACAACAAAGGCTAATCT
The DNA here is from genome assembly GCF_038502225.1 of Cherax quadricarinatus. Lineage (NCBI taxonomy): Eukaryota > Metazoa > Arthropoda > Malacostraca > Decapoda > Parastacidae > Cherax > Cherax quadricarinatus. The sequence goes on along the minus strand of NC_091310.1, from coordinate 37,584,635 downwards.
CCCTCATGGCTGCAAGGTATCTGGAGGCCGCTCCCAGCAGGGCGGTGAAGCCAGATGCTCACTGATTCGTGCCAAAGGTCATCCGGCTACTAAGAACTTTTCATTCGTTGTCGAAGTCTTTTGAGGCCAGCCAGTGGTCGTTTTAGCTTTCATGCGGCCTTCCAGTTTAATTTTTTTTTCGTGGTCTTTCCAATGATATCCAGTGGCTTTAGAAGTCTTCCGAAAGAGGTTATCGAAGTCATCCTAAGGTGATCCAGCGGTGATGGAGGTCGAAGTCCAGCCGAGTTGATATATTGGTGGTGGAATTTCTCTGTATGATTCAGCTGTGGTGAAATTCCTCATAAGATGATCCAGTGGTTATCGAAACCCTCCTTTGGAAATCCAGAGGTGATTGAAGCCTTCTCAAGTAGATATAGCAAGTTTCGAAACATAGGTAGTCGAAGCCTTTCTTTAAGCCCTTCATAAGGGGTGACCGAAGTCTTACAGAGGTAACCCAAAGGTGATTAAGCCTTCAAGGCCTTCCAGGGATGGTCGAAGTCTTCAAGACGCCGTCTCGTGGTAGCCGGTGCCTTCCCAAGGATACCCAGCGGTAAATGAAGCCTCTCAAAAACCTTCCTGCGGTAGTCAAAGTCTTTCAGAGGCAATCCAAATGTGCTGAAGCCTCCTAGAGAATATCCAGCGGCAGCGGCCTTCCAAGGCCTAGAGTTCTGCCTCCGATCCAGCGGTGATCGAAATTTTCAAGAAGCGATCAGACATCTGCCGCATTCATCTTGAAGTCATCCAGCTGTGTCGCTGACTTCCTGATGTCATCTGATCATATTGTGATGTATCTGAAGCTTTTCAATGGTTGCTAAATCAATGTTGCAGTCGCCTTAATGGCATTCAGTAGCGATAAAACCTCCCGGAAATTCCTCAAAACTGTCTAAACATTCCTGATGTCTCGCATCTCTATCACAGCTTTCTCAACGCCTTCTGTTGGTACCACAGCCATCTTAATATCAATCATTCGTTGTCATTCATAAAATACCCATCGGTTATCGGTACTAATCAAGTGATACAGGGATATAACAACATTCCTCGCGTTATCTAGCTGTGTCACAACCAACTTGAGGTCATCCAGTGGTGTCGCATCCTTCGTAAGGTCAACCAGGTCATCTAGGTCAACTAGCGGGGCCTCATCCAATGGGTCTTCAGGAAAAAGTCGTGACAATCTCCATATGGAATTTTTCAATTGCCCGTGGATGCTTAATAAAGCTCTCGACATAACGCAAAATTAACTAGATGAGAGTACTAGGGCAAGGAACAAGACTGTTAGATTCTTTCCGTTTATTCTCTTTAATAAATTGGAAATTCTTAAGAGATTTATTTCATTGGTGAACAATGGTTCATAAGATGTCAAAATTAAGAAGAGGAAAATGAGAAAAAAAAAGGCGAAGGAAGACGAAGAAGTACGACCTGAAGAAAATATTTTCCGTGTAATATCATATTTCTGTTTCTGGTAAACATTTTCTCTCTTGTTGTCCACACACACACACACACACACACACACACACACACACACACACACACACACACACACACAAACATACCGGGTTCTGTATAAATGCCGTCCCAGAACAAAATAAAAAATTGCAGCTCGTTAAGAATAGTTAACATGCGCATCTGTGTGTTAGCATTTGTGAAGGAGGATCGAGCCTCCAACACAAATCATCGTATTGAAACTAATATCCAAAATTCATCAGGAAAAATGGCAAATTAGGACATACACAGTCCATCTCTAATTCAAACCTTATAAAGTCCTCATTATACTAAAATACACAAGCACATCAAGTGCATTATCAACTTATCAGCGTTGTAAGTAACCGGATGCGACACTCAGAAATTATTACATGAAAACAGTATCCAAATTTACCCAAAATAACCCATGACAAAAAAATATAATGGATTTAAACGGGCAGAAATCGATCCCGTCTTTTTTTATAAATCAGGATAAGTAGCTTAAAACAATTAGTTAATAAATTAAGAATGTAATCCAATCTTATTTAAGCTTTGAGTACATAAACAAATATTTTTACAACAGTCTTGAGGACAGAGACGTTACCAGCGCATATGAGTATATTGTGCAGAATTAACCTGGAATAGATGAATGAGACACTTGTGTATCTTTTGGGAAAATTTACTGAGGAAACGTTTTGTCAGTCAGTGCCCTCTTCAGTCCGTTACATCATATACTGTACTTTTCACAAGAGTGATTTATTGAAGACATCGTCTCCAGGCTGAGGGACTGATTACCTCAAACTCATCCTCATCTTCCACAGTTCCTCTTTGTACTGGACTAAAGAAGACACTGGCTGGTGAAACGTTTCCTCAGTAAAGATTCCAAGATGTTACTCAAGTGTCTTATTTCTGATCACAAGAGATTCTCCAGTTATATCAGACAAAAAAATCTCATTAATAAAATTGGCACATTACAGCTTATAATAATAATAATAACAATAATAATAATAATAATAATAATAATAATAATAATAATAATAATAATAATAGTGTTAATAGTGATACTAATAATAATAATAATAATAATAATAATAATAATAATAATAATAATAATAATAAAAATAATAATAATAATAATAATAATAATAATAATAATAATAATAATAATAATAATAATAATAATAGTGATAATAGTGATACTACTACTACTACTACTACTACTACTACTACTAATAATAATAATAATAATAGTGATAATAGTAATAGTAATAATAATAATAATAATAATAATAATAATAATAATAATAATAATAATAATAATAATAATAATAATAATAATAATAATAATAATAATTTTATTAACACATCGGCCGATTCCCACCAAGGCAGGGTGGCCCGAAAAAGAAAAACTTTCACCATCATTCACTCCATCACTGTCTTGCCAGAAGGGTGCTTTACACTACAGTTTTTAAACTGCAACATTAACACCCCTCCTTCAGAGTGCAGGCACTGTACTTCCCATCTCCAGGACTCAAGTCCGGCCTGCCGGTTTCCCTGAATCCCTTCATATATGTTACTTTGCTCACACTCCAACAGCACGTCAAGTATTAAAAACCATTTGCCTCCATTCACTCCTATCAAATACGCTCACGCATGCTTGCTGGAAGTCCAAGCCCCTCGCACACAAAAACCTCCTTCGTCCCTTCCCTCTAACCCTTCCTAGGCCGACCCCTGCCCCGCCTTCCCTCCACTACAGATTTATACACTCTCGAAGTCATTCTGTTTTGTTCCATTCTCTCTACATGTCCGAAGCACCTCAACAACCCCTCCTCAGCCCACTGGATAATAATTTTGGCAATCCCACACCTTCTCCTAACTTCCAAACTACGAATTCTCTGCATTATATTCACACCACACATTACCCTCAGGCATGACATCTCCACTGCCTCCAGCCTTCTCCTCGTTGCAACATTCATCACCCATGCTTCACACCCATACAAGAGTGTTTGTACAAATACTCTCATACATTCCCCTCTTTGCTTCCACGGACAAAGTTCTTTGTCTCCACAGACTCCTCAGTGCACCACTCACCTTTTTCCCCTCATCAATTCTATGATTCACCTCATCCTTCATAGACCCATCTGCTGACACGTCCAATCCTAAATATCTGAATACATTTACCTCCTCCATACTCTCTCCCTCCAATCTGATATCCAGTCTTTCGTCACCTAATCTTTTTGTTATCCTCATCACCTTACTCTTTCCTATATTCACTTTTAATTTTCTTCCTATACATACCTTACCAAATTCATCCACCAACCTCTACAACTTCTCTTCAGAATCTCCCAAAACCACAGTGTCATCAGCAAAAAGCAACTGTGATAATTCCCACTTTGTGTTTGATTCTTTATCTTTTACCACCACACCTCTTGCCAACACCCACGCATTCACTTCTCTTACAACCCCATCTATAAATATATTGAACAACTACAGTGACATCACACATCCTTGTCTAAGGCCTACTTTTACTGGGAAATAATCTCCCTCTCTGCTATATACTCTAACTTGAGCCTCACTATCCTCATAAAAACCCTTCACTGCTTTTAGTAACCTACCTCCTGTACCATATGCCTGCAACATCTGCCACATTGCCTCCCTATCCACCCTGTCATATGCGTTTTCCAAATCCATAAATGCCACAAAAACCTCTTTACCCTTACCTAGATACGTTTCACTGTAAACACTTGGTCTACACATCCCCTACCTTTCCTAAAACCTCCTTGTTCATCTGCTATCCTACTCTCCGTCTTACTCTTAATTCTTTCAATAATAACTCTACCATACACTTTACCAGGTATACTCAACAGACTTATTTCTCTATAATTTTTGCAATCTCTTTTATCCCCTTTGCCTTTATACAAAGGAACTATGCATGCTCTCTGCCAATCCCTAGGTACCTTACCCTCTTCCATACATTTATTAAATAATTGCACCAACCACTCCAAAACCATATCTCCACCTGCTTTTAACATTTCTATCTTTATCCCATCAATCCCAGCTACTTTACCCCCTTTCATTCTATCCATTGCCTCATGAACTTCCCCCACACTCACAACTGGCTCTTCCTCACTCCTACAAGATGTTATTCCTCCTTGCCCTATACACGAAATCACAGCTTCCCTATCTTCATCAACATTTAACAATTCTTCAAAATATTCCCTCCATCTTCCCGATACCTCTAATTCTCCATTTAATAACTCTCCTAGCCTATTTTTAACTGTCAAATCCATTTGTTCTCTAGGCTTCCTTAACTAGTTAATCTCACTCCAAAACTTTTTCTTATTTTCAACAAAATTTGTTGATAACATCTCACCCACTCTCTCATTTGCTCTCTTTTCACATTGCTTCACCACTCTCTTAACCTCTATTTTTCTCTCCATATACTCTTCTCTCCTTGCATCACTTCTATTTTGTAAAAACCTCCAATATGCTAACTTTTTCTCCTCTTTACATCGTCATTCCACCAATCGCTCTTCTTCCCTCCTGCACCCACTTTCCTGTAACCACAAACTTCTGCTGAACACTCTAACACTACATTCTTAAACCTGGTTTAGAAAGGCACGTAAGCAAACACTATGACATATTTATTAGAAAACGTTTCGGTCCTGGGATCTTGATCACTTCTAACATACAGAGGTAGAAAGACATTATATATATAGGCGGAGAGTGAGGTGTGACGCACGTGACCTGAGGAATGTCATAAGAACATAAGAATGGAGGAGCACTGTAGAAGGCCTAATGGCCCATGAGAGGCAGGTCCTTATCAAAACAACCTCTAACTATGATGAGGACGGGTAGACGATGAAATCATGTGACTCCTGTGTTGTTGGGTTGGTGCTGCTTAAGTATCATGTATGCCAATGTTTTTGAAATCTTGTAGTTTCCAGTGTTGCTTTCTATAGTGTCGGTGACGGCGATTAGTGAGGCTTCTAGGCACCGTCGGCGTCTGAGGTCTGGTTCGGTGAGAACGAGTTGTGCCTCATTCCAGTTCATCAAATGTCCCGTGGAGTATCTGTGGAGGACACAGGCGTACCTTACATCGTCTCTGTTAGAGGCATTTCGATGCTCATTCAGGCGGACTGCAAGATCTCTGCCTGTCTCGCCTACATATTTCTTGGGACAGAGGTGTGGGGCTGCGTTTCGTAGTGAGGTCTTTGATAGATGATGTGTTTATGGTGGAAACGTTGATGTTACTCATAGCAAGTGCCCGGCGATGTTGCCACGAATAATCGCCGTCACCGACACTATAGAACGCAACAATGGAAACTACAAAATTTCAAAAACATTGGCATACATGATACTTAAGCAGCACCAACCCAACAACACAGGAGTCACATGATTTCATCGTCTACCCGTCCTCATCATAGGTAGAGGTTGTTTTGATAAGGACCTGCCTTGCATGGGCCAGTAGGCCTTCTACAGTGCTCCTCCAGTCTTATGTTCTTATGACATTCCTCAGGTCACGTGCGTCACACCTCACTCTCCGCCTATATATATAATGTCTTTCTACCTCTGTATGTTAGAGATTAAGACGGGTCATCGCAAGATTGGGACCCGTGCCAGGACTATGGTCTTGGGGAACATTATACATACACATCTGTATGTTAGAAGTGATCAAGGTCCCAGGACCGAAACGTTTTCTAATAAATATGTCATAGTGTTTGCTTACGTGCCTTTCTAAACCAACTTGTCGGTATTTATTACCAAGGTTTATACTATTATTAAACCTACCCCATACATCTTCGACCCCATTGCCTATACTCTCATTAGCCCATCTATCCTCCAATAGTTGTTTGTATCTTACCCTAACTGCCTCCTCTTTTAGTTTATAAACCTTCACCTCTCTCTTACCTGATGCTTCTATTTTCCTTGTATCCCATCTACCTTTTACTCTCAGTGTAGCTACAACTAGAAAGTGATCTGATATATCTGTGGCCCCTCTATAAACATGTGCATCCTGAAGTCTACTCAACAGTCTTTTATCTACCAATACATAGTCCAACAAACTACTGCCATTACGTCCTACATCATATCTTGTATACTTATTTATCCCCTTTTTCTTAAAATATGTATTACCTATAACTAAACCCCTTTCTACACAGAGTTCAGTCAAAGGGCTCCCATTATCATTTACACCTGGCACCCCAAACTTACCTACCACACCCTCTCTAAATGTTTCTCCTACTTTAGCATTTAGGTCCCCTACCACAATTACTCTCTCATTTGGTTCAAAGGTTCCTATACATTCGCTTAACATCTCCCAAAATCTCTCTCTCTCCTCTACACTCCAGGTGCATGCACGCTTATTATGACCCAATTTTCACATCCGACCCTTATTTTAATCCATATAATCCTTGAATTTACACATTTATATTCCCTCTTCTCCTTCCATAACTGGTCCTTCAACATTATTGCTACCCCTTCCTTATCTCTAACTCTCTCAGATACTCCAGACTTAATCCCATTTATTTCTCCCTACTGAAACTCGCCTACCCCCTTCAGCTTTGTTTCGCTTAGGGCCAGGACATCCAACTTCTTTTCATTCATAACATCAGCAATCCTTTCTTTCTTATCGTCCGCACTACATCCTTGCACATTCAAGCATCCCAGTTTTATAAAGCTTTTCTTCTCATTTTAGGTAAATGTGTACAGGAGAAGGGGTTACTAGGCCATTGCTCCCGGCATTTTAGTCGCCTCATACGACACGCATGGCTTACGGAGGAAAGATTCTGAATGAACATTAAAATGGTATAAAATACCGACAGGTTGTTAGGTAAGACACATATGCAACAGTTAGGTATCTTTATTTCCACTTTCCCATGGACAATAGAGAGAAAAAAAAAACAAGAATAAGAGCTATTAAGAAAATGAAGAAAAACCCTAGATGTGTGTATGTATATATATGCATGTGCGTGTCTGTGTAGTGTGACCTAAGTGTAAGTAGCAGTAGCAAGATATACCTGTTATCCAGCGTGTTTATGAGACAGAAAAAAGACACCAGCAATCCTACCATCATGTAAAACAGTTACAGGTTTCTGTTTCACAGTCATCTGGCAGGACGGTAGTACCTCCCTGGGTGGTTGCTGTCTACCAACCTTATACCTGTAATAATAATAATAATAATAATAATAATAATAATAATAATAATAATAATAATAATAATAATAATAATAATAATAATAATAATAATAATAATAATAATTATAATAATAATAATAATAACAATAATAATAATAATAATAATAATAATAATAATAATAATAATAATCTTTATTTCTACAAATACATGATACAACGTATACAGGCCTAGCTAACATTCTATATAGAAAGCCCCTTGCTATGTAGAGCAAATCGGTCAAATTTAGTCAATTTTGTCCCCAGCATGCGACCCACACCAGTCGACTAACACCCAGATGTCTACTTACTGCTAGGTGAACACGGACAGCAGGTGTCTTAAGGAAACACGCTTACACTATTTAAAATCAAATCGAAGCTTCTCTAAGAGGAAAATACATCAACACCAAATTTATAAAACTGTCCATAAGATGTATTCTCCAGTTACTGGACGGAATATAAGAAAACTTGCATCTACACGGCCTGTGTCCAAAAAAGTTACCTCCATTGATGCCGTTCACAACTGTTTTATTTTAACCAGGTGAAAATATTAGGTCCGTAGGGGTCATATAACGCCAGTGAAGTGGGTGGATATTCAGAGTCGATCAAAGGAAAAGGGGAGGATTACTCCGGTTCCATGGATCAAGAGTCCATCACCAGCATCGCGACACCTCTCCCCCCCCTCCCCACCTCTTTAGGAAACATAATCCTGGTACACAATGCAAAATATTCCTATACTATTTCGAGATTAAAAAGGACACCAAGACACTCCATAAACAGTACCGACTCCTTGTTATCTTCCACCGCTCCTCTCTGTTTTGGACTGAAGACGCCGCTGGCTGGCGAAACGGTTCCACGTTAAAGCTTACAAAATGTCTCACAAGTGTCTCAGTCTTCAATACAAATCTTGTAAGCACTATACACAGATGCTAAAATTGTGAAGTCGGTCAGAAATTGCTCTTCGAATTTATCTCCTGGAAACCAGTTCCTGGATTCCAAGTTTTTTAAACAACTTCATTGAAATTTAAAATTTGTAACAACTCAGACCCAACTCTTGGGTCTCCCTCCGTACAGAAGACCTCATCGTTAATATTCTGAAGTCTATCAGAGGCAGTCTTTAGTTACTGAATATAAATATCACCTTTTATTCAATAAAATTGGCAAATTTGGACTTATGCCACCCATTACAGGCATGAACCTTGAATCGAGGGAGTGCCAGTTATACCACGCATTACAATGATTCTAAGTGCTTTAACTGTTTCACTATATTCACAGATTTGTCGGCACATAAACAGTGCTTAATGGGAACAATTCTGGCTGTCAACTGCGTCACCAATTAAATACTGAAACCATTCAGAAAAATTATTACATAAACAAGCTACTCCAAAGTCGGTCATTCGGCCCATTTTACAATTCAATTACGCCAATTTGGCTCTTAATTTGGGGCACTTCTAGTGCTCAAATGGAATCAAATCTCTGTCTCATGATGAATTAACAAGGGGCTTTTCTTACCTAACAGATTTACCGATTTTCTTTAATAAGATATTTGAGGCGGTGAATCATGATAAAGAAACCGACGCCATCGGCTAAGATTTTCCTAAGACTTCTGATAGTTCCACACTGAAGACTGTTAATGAGAATGGCAGCACATAATCTAGGAGAAAAAATTATCTCATGGATCGTGGCATGGCTCACACTTAGGCCGCAGTTAGTTTGCATGAATCAGCTGAAATAAAAAATGGGGACCAGTCACAAGTGGCGTTCCGCAGGAGTCGGTTTTGGTCACCTTGTTTTTCATATTCTACATTAATTACTTTACTGAAGGAATAAAAAACTTTTGAATAAATTCGCTGACGACACCAAAATCAACCGACAAATAAATTCAGAGAAAGATAACACTGAACTTGACAATGATGTAAACAGGAACATCTTGTGGTCGGAAAAGTGGCGAATACAACTCAGTGCGGAAAAAGTACTAGGTCTTAATCCTTGGGAATGGAAAATAATCCTGGCATTTATGAAGTAAATAATGCAGAATGTGGAAAAGGCCTTTTGAAACTTATTGCAAGCGGAAATCAGAAGCCAAAACAGCAGTACTTAAGCGTCTGAACAAGGCTAAGAGACTGAATTTATATCAAGAAGTATCGAGGGTTCTATTGCTCTATACGCTATCAGTAAAGCCTCATTTAAATTATACGATACAGTTCTGGACTCCATAATACTGAATAAATGCGATGGGAACATGCAGAAAAGGGTGAGAAAATTATCCCACTATTTAAGTAATTTCCAAGCTGTGTTACACTGACAGCCACGAACCTATAGTCTCCTGGAAGACAAAATATGAAGGGAGACATGACCGTAGTATACGAATGGAAGACAGGTAAAGAAATATGAATAAGGTGATGTGGTTATCTAACAATGACAGAACTCGAAATTATTCTAGAATATGTTGCTCAGAGGAGGAACTCACATCTAATAAAACAGAGAGAAACTTGAAGAGGTTCAAAGGTTTCCCACAAGGTTGGTACCGGAACTGAGGAATAAAAGTGATGAAGGGAAGACTTCACGTACTTGAACTCACGACGCTAGAAGCTGAGATCACTGCCTTCGTTGGTTAACAGGAGACGATAATAAGACATGATTATCATGGAAGAAGAGGAAGGAATGAGAACATCCATGCTTAGCAGATCTAACTCTGACCTAACCATTCTAACTCATTTATCTGCCCAGTTCATCCGTAGGAAGAGTCAGAGGTATTCTAGCACCATAAATAGAGAGAACACGAGGACACAATTCCGCACTGAAGAAAAGAACACTTGACAGTATTTTCTGACAAATAGAGTTGTAGACAAACGCATCTGAATCCAAGAGGAGATAGTATACGTTATATCTTTTGGAAAGGAGGAGTACAAGGGAATACACGTCTCTGCTCCAGTAACTACTGACAAACACGTCAGGTAGAGAG
>NC_091310.1:37511499-37571499 GCF_038502225.1 Cherax quadricarinatus | reverse complement strand
AAAAGATTTACTGAAGCGAGGTAAGAACAGGAAGCCGAGTTGTCCAAGTTCTTGTTTAATAACCGGAAATTCCGCTGAGGAAATAAGAGGGTGAGACGCACTGTCATCTTAGTGCTGCTGGGTCGTCTCTGGAGGAGGAGAGGTGGTCGTATAGGTACACTTTAACACTCATGCGTACACTGGTATGGGGTGAAGGTACCTCAGGAAGGTACCTAAGGACTGGTAGAGAGCATGCACAGGTCCACAGAATAAGGAGTAAGGGAGGAAGAGTGCGCAAGAACTGTCGAGAAACAAGCCTGTTGAGAATATCGTATGATATAATTATTACGTATGGTAGAATTATTACGTATGATAGAATTATTACTGAAAGAGTTAAGTGACTGCAAAGGAGTAGAGAGGATTTAGTAAGGGTAGGGGAGGTGCAGACTTCTGAAAAAACATATGACAAGGTGGATAGAAGAGCAATGAGGCAGATGTTACAAATGTATAGAAGAGGTTGTGGATTTGTAGATGAATGGTTCAGAGAACCGACATGTTGATAAATTAGACACATGTGCAACTCTTGGGTATCTTTATTGAGGAAACGTTTCGCCACACAGTGGCTTCATCAGTCCATACAAAGGAGAATCTTGAAGAACAGGAGGAGAATGAGGTAATCAGTCCGTCAACCTTGAGTCGATGTGGTCAGTCCATCAATCTTGAATAGAATACGGCATACGTGCGGAGAAGGAGCTTATAAACCGTTGGTAGGAGAGGTGCAGCAGTCATAGGTGGTGTCACATTTGTTCAATGTGGAAGTAGGTCGTGCCCAAGAATTCTACTCAAGATTGATGGACTGACCACATCGACTCAAGGTTGAGGGACTGATTACCTCATTCTCCTCCTGTTCTTCAAGATTCTCCTTTGTATGGACTGATGAAGCCACTGTGTGGCGAAACGTTTCCTCAATAAAGATACCCAAGAGTTGCACATGTGTCTAATTTATCAGGTTGTAGATTACTACAAACGGTAAAGAATGTTGGCGTGGATAGCTAGGCTCAAGTTAGGTTATGAAAGAGAGAGGGGGGGAGGGGGGAATTATTTTCCAGTAAACATAAGCCTTAAACAGGTTTCCTTGCCGGGGAGAGGTGTAGGATTAAAAGACAATGAATGCGATACAAAGGAGTCATTACGGTTGCAATTTTTTGACAAGGAGGAACTGTTGCAAAAGTTGGTAGAGGAATCTGGAGGAGATGTAAAAAATGAAAATTATAAGTGAGCATAGACAAGGGCAAGGCGATGAGAGTAACAAAAAAGAATGTGCAATGAAAGACTAGGTATTAGATAGGAGATAGGGAGTATGAGGGATGCAAATGTATTTAGATATTTTGGATTGTAAATATCGGCTCTGGTGGGGCTCTGGTGGCCTGGTGGTTAACGCTCTCGCTTCACACGGTGAGGGCCTGGGTTCGATTCCCAGCCAGAGTAGAAACATTGGACGTGTTTCTTTCCACCTGTTGTCTATGTTCCCCATCAGTAAAATGGGTACCTGGGTGTTAGTCGACTGGTGTGGGTCGCATCCTGGGACACTGACCTAAGGAGGCCTGGTCACAGACCGGGCCGCGGGGGCGTTGACCCCCGGAACTCACTCCAGATAAACTCACTCCAGGTAGGTCTATAAAAGAGAAGGTAAACCGTAGAATAAGCGAAGAGGTAAAGAGTAGGCTGGTGGCAGTGAAGACGGAGTGTGTGTATTAACTATCAAGCATAGAATTTGGAACATAGAAGTACGAAGAGGGAGTGAGGTCACCAAGGGTATAATTTAAGGTGGTTTGGGCACTTCAAAAGAATGGAGCAGAATAGGATGACCAAGAGGATGTGTGAATCTCGGTTGAGAGGAAGGAGGAATAGGAGTCGTCCCAAAAAGTGATAGGAGGGATGGGTTGAAGGAGGTTTGAGTGCTAGGAACCTGAGAATCCAGCAGGCTTGTCTGAGAGTATTAGATTGGAGTGAGTGGAGAAAAGGAGTTTTTTTTAGTCCTGAGGTGCTGTTGGGGTGTGAGCAAGGTAACATTTATGAAGAGATTCAGAGAAATCGGTTATCTTCTGGTTGGCTCCAGCAGGTGGGGAGCCGAGTACCTTCACTCTGAAAGTGAGAGTAAGAGGGAGAGAGAGAGAGAGAGAGAGAGAGAGAGAGAGAGAGAGAGAGAGAGAGAGAGAGAGAGAGAGAAAGAGAGAGAGAGAGAGAGAGAGAGAGAGAAGATAATTCAGAGGGTCATTTGAAGTGTGATTTTCACGCACATTTCCGTTTACACACCTTCATAGGCCCCTAGACACACTTTCCTATGCACATGTATATATGCACGTATGTATATATGTATGTATAAATGGATATATGTATGTATATATGTATATATGTTTGTACTCACCTATTTGTGGTTGCAGGGGTCGAGTCTTAGCTCCTGGCCCCGCCTCTTCACCGGTTGCTACTGGGCCCTCTCACTCCCCGCTCCATGAACTTTATCAAATCTCGTCTTAAAACTGTGTATGGTTCCTGCCTCCACTACGTCACTTTCTAGGCTATTCCACTGCCTGAGAACTCTATGACTGAAGAAATACTTCCTAATATCTCTCTGACCCATCTGTGTCTTCAATTTCCAATTGTGACCTCTTGTTTCATTGTCCCCTCTCTGGAACATCCTGTCTCTGTCCACCTTGTCTATTCCACGCAGTATTTTGTATGTCGTTATCATGTCTCCCCTAACCCTCCTGTCCTCCAGTGTCGTCAGGCCGATTTTCCTTAACCTTTCTTCGTAGGACACTCCCCTTAGCTCTGGAACCAGCCTTGTCGCAAACCTTTGCATTTTCTCTAATTTCTTGACGTGCTTGATCAAGTGTGGGTTCCAAACAGGTGCTGCATACTCCAATATGGGCCTGACGTACACGGTGTAGTGTCTTGAACGATTCCTTACTAAGGTATCGGAATGCTGTTCTCAGGTTTGCCAGGCGCCCATATGCTGCAGCAGTCATCTGGTTGATGTGTGCTTCCGGAGACGTGCTGTGTGTTATACTTACCCCAAGATCTTTCTCCTTAAGCGAGGTTTGCATTCTATGGCCATCTAGCCTATACTCAGTCTGTGGTCTTCTATGCCCTTCCCCGATTTTCATGACTTTACATTTGGCGGGGTTAAATTCGAGAAGCTAGTTGCTGGACCAGGTGTCCGGTCTGTCCAGGTCTCTTTGAAGTCCTGCCTGATCCTCATCTGATTTAATTCTCCTCATTAACTTCACATCATCTGCGAACAGGAACACTTTTGAGTCTAACCCTTCCATCATGTCATTCGCATATACCAGAAATAGCATTGGTCCTAGGACCGATCCCTGTGGGACCCCGCTCGCCACAGGTGCTCACTGTGATACCTCATCACGTACCATGACTCGTTGTTGCCTCCCTGTCAGGTAATCTCTGATCCACTGCAGTGCCCTTCCTGTTATATGCGCCTGATCCTCTAGCTTCTGCACTAATCTCTTGTGAGGAACTGTGCCAAAGGCCTTCTTGCAGTCCAAGAAGATGCAATCAATCCACCCCTCTCTCTCGTGTCTTACTTCTGTTACTTTATCATAAAACTCCAAAAGATTTGTGACACAGGATTTGCCTTCCATAAATTCATGCTGGTTGGCGTTTATACTCTTGTTCCGTTCCAGGTGCTCCACCACTCTCCTCCTGATAATCTTCTCCATAACTTTGCATACTATACACGTCAGTGACACAGGTCTATAGTTTAGTGCCTCTTTTCTGTCTCCTTTTTTTAAAAATGGGAACTACATTTGCCGTCTTCCATACCTCAGGTAATTGCCCAGTTTCCAGGGATGTGTTGAAGATTGTGGTTAGTTGCACACCCAGCATATCCACTCCCTCTCTAAGGACCCACGGGGAGATGTTGTCCAATCCCATTGCCTTTGAGGTATCAATGTCCCTTAGCAGCTTCTTCACCTCCTCCTCAGTTGTATGTATGTCATCCAACACTTGTTGGTATATTCCTTGCTGGTGTCCCCTTCTGTTCTGTCCTCCCAGAGGCCTTTCTGTCTCCACTGTAAAATGTGTGTGTGTGTGTGTGTGTGTGTGTGTGTGTGTGTGTGTGTAATTGTCGTGCACTTATACATACAAATTCATGCATTCATAAAATAGACCCCGCCATCCACACACACACACACACATACACACACACACACACACACACACACACACACACACACACACACACACACACACACACACACACACACACACACACACATACACACACACACACACACACACACACACACACACACACACACACACACACACACACACACACACACACACACACACACACACACATACACACACGTACTAAAAAAATTAAATCTTAAAAAGAATCTCGCTGACAGTGAGAAAGGGTGAACCTGGAGTGGGGCAGCACCTCGGTGTCACCTGGGCGAGGGAGATACGTGAGCCCCTTGACTTGTGATTGACGTCTACATACTTTCTGTGTGTTATCTCACACTAGAGAACAGGTAGAAAAGAAGCAGACCCTGTACAGGCTGGCTGGATAATGGGTTTTTAAAACCCCCTTCGTCTACACGAGGGCCATTAAGACCGCACACCTCCCTAACTCCTTCACCGCCTGTCAAGAGTACTCAAATGCTTAATACAGCAATTAAACTCTGAGTGCATATACACCGAGAGGCATACACTTCTCAGTGTATATACACAGAAAAGCATACAACTCTCAGTTTATATACGCAGAAAGGCATACAATTCTCAGTGTATATACACAGAAAGGCATACAACTCTCAGTTTATATACACAGAAAAGCATACAACTCTCAGTGCATATACACAGAAAGGCATACAACTCTCAGTTTATATACACCGAGAGGATATATACAACTCTTGGAGTACATCGAATCCTGCGAGAACCTGAAGACATTTGAACAGAATATAAATTAGGGTAACTGCAAACAGAACAATACCAGCCAGGAGACAATAAAACAGGACAATATCAGCCAGGAGACAATAAAACAGGACAAAACTAGCCAAGAGACACTAAAAGAGGACAATACCAGCCAAGAGACAATAAAGAGAACAATGCCAGCCAGGAGACAATAAAACAGGACAATACCAGCCAGGAGACAATAAAACAGGACAGTACCAGCCAGGAAACAATAAAACAGGACAGTACCAGCCAGGAGACAATAAAGAGAACAATACCAGCCAGGAGACAATAAAACAGGACAATCCCAGCTAGAAGACAATAAAACAGGACAATACCAGCCAAGAGACAATAAAATGAACAATACCAGCCAGGAGACAATAAAACAGGACAGTACCAGCCAGGAGACAATAAAACAGGACAATGCCAGCCAGGAGACAATAAAGAGAACAATACCAGCCATGAGACAATAAAACAGGACAATGCCAGCCAGGAGACAATAAAGAGAACAATACCAGCCAGGAGACAATAAAACAGGACAATGTCAGCCAGGAGACAATAAAACAGGACAATGCCAGCCAGGAGACAATGAAACAGGACAATGTCAGCCAGGAGACAATAAAACAGGACAATACCAGCCAGGAAACCATAAAATAGAAGAACGTAAAAGAATAGAATAGAGGAGAACACGAATAAGAAGAAAATGAAACGGGAAACAAAACAGGAAAAAAAGAAATGTACAGAGCAGAACAGGAAACAAGGAAACACCTCTATGAAAAATACACACAAAAAAAAAAAGATTTAGAGAACTCGAATCAGGACATGATCAGGAAACAGGAAACAGAGGAACAGAAAACAAGGGAGCAGAAAACAGAGGAACAGAAAACAAGGGAGCAGAAAACAGAGGAACAGAAAACAAGGGGGCAGAAAACAGAGGAACAGAAAACAAGGGAGCAGAAAACAGAGGAACAGAAAACAAGGGAGCAGAAAACAGAGGAACAGAAAACTAGGGAGCAAAAAACAGAGGAACAGAAAACAAGGGAGCAGAAAACAGAGGAACGGAAAACAAGGGAACGGAAAATATGGGAACGTAGAACAGGGAAACGGAAAACAGAGGAACGGAAAACAGGGGAACGGAGAACAGGGGGAACAGAAAGCAGGGAACGCGAAACATTTAGGACGTAGTGCAGGAGAACAGGAAACAGGAAAACACAACACAACACAATAGGAAACAGGAGAACAGGAAACAGGAAAACACAACACAACACAATAGGAAACAGGAGAACAGGAAACAGGAGAACAGGAAACAGGAGAACACATACAATATTTACATTTTGTCACGAACAACTCAGTAGACAATTTACTGAAATATAAAAAGTATTTATTCAGATTTTGTACCAAGTGAATTTGACCAGACTATATTATTATTATTATTATTATTATTATTATTATTATTATTATTATTATTATTATTATTATTATTATTATTATTATTATTATTATTATTATTATTATTATTATTATTATTTTAATTAAACATTATTATTATTATTATTATTATTATTATTATTATTATTATTATTATTATTATTATTATTATTATTATTATTATTATTATTATTATTATTATTATTATTATTATTTTAATTAAACATTGTCTTCGTTATAATGATAACCAGAATGAAAGAATTTCGATAAATTATGATTTAACAATTAATAGCTGAAAAAAATAATGACCGAAGCAAGACTCAGAAGAATTTTAAATGCTCTAATTATGTGCCATGATAAATAAAAAAATACAATATACCGTACTGTCGATAAGCCAAAATAAATATAAAATGTACGTAAAGAAGAAAACACATCTCCCATCACTCGTGCCATGACTGTGTTGCTGGAAGGGCACAGTCGTCACGATCAGATGACCGCAGCATCCCCTCAGTCTCCTCCCCCTTCCCCCTTCCCCTCCATTAAGTCCCATTCCCTCCCTCCCGTCCCTCCCTCACCTCTCCCTCCCATCACCTCCCTTCCTCCACTCACTTCCCTTTAACACCTGACTTTTAAATTGCACGAACCGTACTTACCACCTTCAGAATTAAAATAAGAGAATTACTATTATAATTATTATAATTACTATTATTATTATTATTATTATTATTATTATTATTATTATTATTATTATTATTATTATTATTATTATTACTATTATTATTATTATTATTATTATTATTATTATTATTATTATTATTATTATTATTATTATTATTATTATTATTATTATTATTATTATTATTATTATTATTATTATTATTATTATTATTATTATTATTATTATTATTATTATTATTATTACTATTATTATTATTATTATTATTATTATTATTATTATTATTATTATTATTATTATTATTATTATTATTGTTATTATTATTATTATTATTATTATTATTATTATTATTATTATTATCTTATTAATATAATACATTACAATCACTATAGATGTTTCTCACTGGCAATATTCCCATTACCCAAGTTTCTTAACTTCTATATATTTAATGGCACTGCCAACACCTCCGTATTTTCTAAGAAACAATACAAAGCTTCACAAGCAGAGACGAACTGCAAAAAATATCTTGACATCACCTGTTACGAAATATTTAGAGATATATTTCTTTCTGATGAATTTTCTTTTGTTATCCTGTGAAGGAATCTTGACGGGATGTGATTTAAATTATAATTTACAAAATATTATTAAAGTTTACAAGAATTTGAAGAAGATAGTTTTGTGTTTTATCGTTGGTGATGAGGAATGGCTGGCTGAAGACGTCGCTCATACTGGATGATAATCTTACAAGAAATTGATTTCCGCTTGTATATACAGTTAATGTATGCTTTTGTAGAACGCTGTCAGGGACTTTAAATGCACGTAGTCACACAGATCACACACGCACACACACACACACACACACACACACACACACACACACACACACAAGTTACTGACGACACTGGAGGATGGAGGGTCAGGGGAGACAAAATACTGTGTGGAATAGATAAGGTGGACAGAGACAGGATGTTCCAGAGAGGGGACACAGAAACAAAGCTCTGGAAGCAGAGAGAGAGAGGACCTAGTAGCGATCACTGAAGAGGCGGGGCTAGGAACTGAGTCTCGACCCCTGCAACCACAATTAGGTGAGTACAATTAGGTGAGTACACGTGTGTGTGTGAAAGTGAGGGATGTGTATGTGTTTGTACTGTGTACTCACCTAATTGTGGTTGCAAGGGTCGATACTCAGCTCCTGGCCCCGCCTCTTCACTGAGTGCTACTAGGTCCTCTTCCTGCTTCCTGAGCTTTATCATACCTCACCTTAAAGCTATGTTTGGTTCCTGCCTCCACTACCTCACTTGCTAGGCTGTTCCACTTCCTGACAACTCTATGACTGAAGAAATACTTCCTAACATCCCTTTGACTCATCTGGGTTTCAGCTTCCAATTGTGACCCCTTGTTTCTGTGTCCCCTCTCTGGAACATCCTGTCTCTGTTCACCTTGTCTATTCCACACAGTATTTTGAATGTCGTTATTATGTGTTCTCTAACCTTCCTGTCCTCCAGTGTCGTCAGGCTGATTTCCCTTAACCTTTCTTCGTAGGACATTCCCCTTAGCTCTGGAACTAACCTTGTTGCAAACCTTTGCACTTCCTCTAATTTCTTGACGTGCTTGAACAAGTGAGGGTTCCAAACAGGTGCTGCATACTCCAGTATGGGCTTGACATACACGGTGTACAGTGTTTTGAATGACTCCTTACTTAGATGTCGAAACGTTATTCTTAGGTTTGCCAGGCGCCCATATGCTGCAGCATATGGGCGCCTTGAGAAATGTGCTCGGGATGTTGCTCACACCAAGATCATTTTCCTTGAATTAGTTTTCGCAGCCTTTAACCTCTTAGGCTTTACTCCGTCTGCGGTCTTCTTTTTCCATCCCCATACTTCATAACTTTGCACTTGCCGTGGTTAAACTCCAGGAGCCACTTACCAGACCTGGCTTGTCGTCTATCCAAATCCTCCAGAAGGATTACCTGATTCTCGTTCGCTCGTATTCTTCTCATTAGCTTCACATCGTCTGCGAACAGGGACACCTCTGAATCCATCCATTCCGTCATATCATTTACATGTACAAGAAACAGCACCGGACCTACGACTGATCCTTGTGGAACCCCACTCAACACCTGTACCCACTCTGACCCCTCGTCTCGTACCAACACACGTTGTTGGTACTCTCGCGTTACTCCTGTCTGCTCCTCAAGCTTTTCAACCAGTCTCTTGCATTATAATGTATGTGTATGTGTGTGTGTGTGTGTGTGTGTGTGTGTGTGTGTGTGTGTGTGTGTGTGTGTGTGTGTGTGTGTGTGTGTGTGTGTGTGTGTGTGTGTGAGAGAGTGTGTGTGTGTGTGTGTGTGTGTGTGTGTGTGTGTGTGTGTGTGTGTGTGTGTGTGTGTGTGTGTGTGTCTGTGTGTGTGTGTGTGTGTGTGTCTGTGCCTATATGTGTGTGGCCTCATTCACGTTCAAGAAAGATCGTCAGATTCATCACTGCCATTTTTACGTGTACCGCCAGAACACACACACACACACACACACACACACACATACACATACACACACACACACTCACAGACACACAGACACACACACACACACACACACACACACACACACACACATACACATACACACACACACACTCACATACACACATACACACACACACACACACACACACACACACACACACACACACACACACACACACATACACACACACACACACACACACACACACACACACACACACACACACACATTTACCCTCCCTCATATAATTCTTTCTCTTCCTCACCTTCCTCACCTTCCTGCCTCATCATCTTCCAGTCCCAGAGATTCCTGGCATTTTTCCAGCGTGACTACAATAACGGCATCGCTCAGAAAGGTCTTGTCATGAGCGCACGCGTACCGTGCCGTCGTGCTCTTCACAGCGCACCTTTCGTGATCTTGTCGACGACTGATGTGCTCGATGACCCGTGATTGACGGGTGTCAACGATAGATGTGCTCGAAGAGCCATGACTGACTTGTGTCGATGAGAGATAAAAAATATAAGAAAGAAGGGACACGCATCAGGTCTACTGGCCCATACTAGGCAGGATCTTCTTAAACGCGAATCAGCAGGCAAAAATATTTGCCGAACCCATTTTCAATTCGACCCTCGGACTAAGCTTTGATAACCCTATTAACTCATGTGTAAGTTCCATTAAATCCATCTCTTCTCGCTCATGTATTTATCTAATCTATATTTGAAGCTATCTCAGGTTTTAGCTTCATTGACTCTACTAAGCGGACTGTTCCACTCACCAGCTATATTTCTAAACCAGTACTTTCCTATAGCCTTTCTAAATCTAAACATATCCAATTTGAATCCATTATTTCGAGTTCTTTCTTCTTTTTTCATGGCCATCTTTCCCCTATACATTTCAGTCATGTCTTCCCTCATTCTACGTCTTACGAGAGAATGTAGGTTAAGGGATCTCAGTCAATCATCGTGTGAAAGATTTCTTATACAGTGGATTTAGAAAATACAGCTCCATTTCTCCATGACAAGAATTTCTAGAATTTTTCTAACAGGCTCCATCTATTTAGCTACATAACTTTGTTCCGTGAGAAACATTATGTTAGAGGCCTCGAAAGAGTAAGTTCATTTTTCCCCCAGGAACATTCAATCCTGAGAATTTATGAGAAAGTTCAGAAAGGTCATCACACACACACACACACACACACACACACACACACACACACACACACACACACACACACACACACACACACACACACACACACACACACACACACACACACACACACACACACATACACACACATACACACACACACACACACATACACACACATACACACACACACACATACACACATACACACACACACACACACACACACACACACACACACACACACACACACACACACACACACACACACACACACACACACACACACACACACACACACACACACACACACACACACACACAAACACAAACACATACACACCTGACGACACCTGACGACACCTGACGACACTGGAGGACAGGAGAGATAGGGGGGACATGATAACGACATACAAAATACTGAGAGGAATTGACAAGGTGGACAAGGACAGGATGTTCCAGAGATTGGACACAGTAACAAGGGGACACAGTTGGAAGTTGAAGACACAGATGAATCACAGGGATGTTAGGAAGTATTTCTTCAGTATTTCTTTCATTTAAGACACTGTACACCGTGTATGTCAGGCCCATACTGGAGTATGCAGCACCTGTTTGGAACCCGCACTTGATAAAGCACGTCAGGAAACTAGAGAAAGTACAAAGGTTTGCGACAAGGTTAGTTCCAGAGCTAAGGGGAATGTCCTATGAAGAAAGATTAAGGGAAATCGGCCTGACCTCACTGGAGGACAGGAGGGTCAGGGGAGACATGATAACGACATATAAAATACTGCATGGAATAGACAAGGTGGACAAAGACAGGATGTTCCAGGGAGGGGACACAGAAACAAGAGGCCACAATTGGAAGTTGAAGACACAAATGAGTCAGAGAGATAATAGGAAGTATTTCTTCAGTCATAGAGTTGTAAGGCAGTGGAATAGCCTAGAAAATGACGTAGTGGAGGCAGGAACCATACACAGTTTTAAGACGAGGTTTGATAAAGCTCATGGAGCGGGGAGAGAGAGGGCCTAGTAGCAACCGGTGAAGAGGCGGGGCCAGGAGCTAGGACTCGACCCCTGCAACCACAAATAGGTGAGTACAAATAGGTGAGTACACACACACACACACACACACACACACACACACACACACACACACACACATACACACATACACACACACATACACACACACACACATACACACATACACACACACACACACACACACACACACACACACACACACACACACACACACACACACACACAAACACAAACACATACACACCTGACGACACCTGACGACACTGGAGGACAGGAGAGATAGGG
This sequence comes from Cherax quadricarinatus, assembly GCF_038502225.1. Taxonomy (NCBI): domain Eukaryota; kingdom Metazoa; phylum Arthropoda; class Malacostraca; order Decapoda; family Parastacidae; genus Cherax; species Cherax quadricarinatus. The sequence goes on along the minus strand of NC_091310.1, from coordinate 37,559,439 downwards.
GGGACATGATAACGACATACAAAATACTGAGAGGAATTGACAAGGTGGACAAGGACAGGATGTTCCAGAGATTGGACACAGTAACAAGGGGACACAGTTGGAAGTTGAAGACACAGATGAATCACAGGGATGTTAGGAAGTATTTCTTCAGCCACAGAGTAGTCAGTAAGTGGAATAGTTTGGGAAGCGATGTAGTGGAGGCAGGATCCATACATAGCTTTAAGCAGAGGTATGATAAAGCTCACTGTTCAGAGAGAGTGACCTAGTAGCGATCAGTGAAGAGGCGGGGTCAGGAGCTCGGACTCGACCCCCGCAACCTCAACTAGGTGAGTACAACTAGGTGAGTACACACACACACACATACATATTCCAGTTACCATTGGTTCAGTTCAAGCGATTAACATTCGCTATAACATTCCATCCCTTAATATGAAATTGAATTCAAGGGCCGACGGAAACACACTCCCCCAACTCTTCATCAGTAGTATCAGTAATCATGAGTAACTTGATACGCCTTAGAATTGCCTGCAATTAGCGGGCGAAGGTTCATACCTCCAGCATTCACCGCGCTCAGTGGCCCACAAGGGTTTAGACTCTGCATTATGCACAGTTTAAAATCCACCTTGTAATATATTCATTAAGGAAATAGAGGATTAATGTGCGTATCCTCACTCCGCCTTCCACTGCTCGTTAAAGCTCCATAAAAGCCAGTCCACATGCTCTGCCCTGCGCCAACAATGGGTTACACTCACGTAAAAGTAAGGGCCACTTCCTTGCAAATTTGCATGAATTTAGTCTCTCCATAAGAGTCTCGGCATCGTTTATTACGGTTTCGTGACGAACTCATTCTTCTGTGGGTCCTTATACACTTGATCTTACTTATTAAGGAATAACAAGACCTTCCTAGGAGAGAGAAGGTGTAATACAGGCAGCGTGTGAACTTGCAGAATGTGCCAGGCAAACGTTAACATTAACGTGTGAACGATGCCTCGGTCGCCTTCCCTGAAGAGCAAGCTGGTCAGGATGTGAACGTGTGAACGATGCCTCTATGACCTTCTCTGGAAAACAAGTGTTAGTCAGGCAGGCATGTGAACGATGCCTCATTTACCTTCCCTGGAGAGCAGGAGTCAGCATATGAACGTGTGAATGATGCCTGTACGACCTTCTACGTCGAGCAGGTGTTACCGAAGCAGTGTGTGTGTGTGTGTGTGTGTGTGTGTGTGTGTGTGTGTGTGTGTGTGTGTGTGTGTGTGTGTGTGTGTGTGAACACCTCGTGGTATTGACCATTAATACTAGACCAGTGATTTCCTCTGGTGTTTACAAAAAAACATGACACAGAAAACTAACACACACACACAAAGACAAACACTTTCCTTAATTACACCTGCTAATTAAGATCATATATCTCAAGCTTCTTTTTGAGAGTGTAAAACACAAAGAAACATAGCAAGATGAATTAAGGTAGACGTTTGTTCTCAACACAATACAGCCACATCCTCACGTCAGACTTCTACCAGCTATGTATATGAGGCTAACCGTGGACATGATTTTTAAAACATAAAGGCACAGATGGCGAAGAAGTTTTCGGGACTAATTTGTGTTTACGACTTACATAATTGTGTTCCTCCGTAATAAAATTAGAAGTAAATTGAAAAGAGAAGGAAAGGTCGGAGGGGAGGTTGAGACGGAGCTTATGACAGGAAATTCGCTTTAAATGTCAAGGTTGTTGAGGGCTTTCTTGAATGTTTCATGGAAAAATAAAGTGTTGCCGACGCCACGGAACGTAGACATCATGGTAAAGGTCATCTCCTACACTGACCCATGAAATACCATAACTCTGGCTCGCCACTCTGTCTGGCTCACCACATATTCTTGCTCAATACTTTGTCTGGCTCGCCACACAATCTCGCTCAACACCCTGTCTGGCTCGCCACCCTGTCTGGTTCGCTACCTTGTCTAGCTCGCCACCCTGTCTAGTTCCCCCACCCTGTCTGGCTCACCACCGAGGTAGGGTGACCCGAAAAAAAAGGAGAAAGCACATTCACCGTCATTCAGTCACTGTCTTGCCAGAAGCGCCCTGCTGACATCATAGTTCAGTACCTCCTCCGAACTGCAACATCCTCGTCCTTCTGTACTTCCCACCTCCAGGACTCAAGTCCGGCTAACAGGTTTCCCTGAATCCTTTCATAAACATTAACTTGCTCGCACTCAAGTTAAATATACAACCAAATATGTATCTCCCCAGCGGCCCGGTCACAGACTAGGCCTACTGAATTAGAGAGACGTTACAAGAATAAGGATTAAGTTACAAGGGAATTACAAACTGTTGTTATTATTATTATTATTATTATTATTATTATTATTATTATTATTATTATTATTATTATTATTATTATTATTATTATTATTATTATTATTATTATTATTATTATTATTATTATTATTATTATCATTATTATTTTTATTATTATTGAAATGCTAGAGTTATAGAGATACACAACACTTGGGGACTCGTAAGCAGTTAGGTTTGATCCAAGGAAGAAGAGGGTGTCTGCACCAGACTGGATTAAGAGACCATCATTAACATCCAGTCATCTAACATGCAAGGAAAGTAAATAATGGTCCATATGCTATCTTACCTGTCATGTTACCTGTTATCTTACCTGTCATCTTACCTGCCTTCTTACATATCATCTTACCTGTCATCTTACCTGTCATTTTACCTGTCATGCTACCTGTCATCTAACCTGTTATCTTATCTGTCATCTTACCTGTCATTTTACCTGTCGTGCTACCTGTCATCTAACCTGTTATCTTATCTGTCATCTTACCTGTCATTTTACCTGTCATGCTACCTGTCATCTAACCTGTTATCTTATCTGTCATCTTACCTGTCATTTTACCTGTCATGCTACCTGTCATCTAACCTGTTATCTTATCTGTCATCTTACCTTTCATGTTACCTGTTATCTTACCTGTTATCTTACCTCTCATCTTGCCTGTCATCTTACCTTCTTTCTTACATATCATCTTACCTGTTATCTAACCTGTCATCTTATCTGTTATCTTACTGTTATCTTACCAGTCATCTTACCTGTCGTGTTACCTTTCATCTTACCAATCATCTTACCTGTGATTTACCTGTCATGTTACCTGTGATTTACCTGTCATGTTACCTGTCATATTACCTGTGATTTACCTGTCATGTTACCTGTGATTTACCTGTCATGTTACCTGTCATATTACCTGTGGTTTACCTGTCATGTTACCTGTCATATTACCTGTGATTTACCTGTCATGTTAGCTGTGATTTACCTGTCATGTTAACTGTGATTTAGCTATCATCTTACCAGTCATCTCACCTGTCATCTTACCAGTCATCTTACCTGTCATCTTACCTGTCATCTTACCAGTCATCTTATCAGTCATCTTACCTGTCATCTTACCTGTCATCTTACCAGTCATCTTACCAGTCATCTTACCTGTCATCTTACCTGTCATCTTACCAGTCATCTTATCAGTCATCTTATCAGTCATCTTACCTGTCATCTTACCTGTCATCTTACCTGTCATCTTACCTGTCATCTCACTTGTCATATTTCTGTTATAATTCCTTCTTTTAATTCATTCCAGTGGTCCCTCACTTTCTGTGGAGATAAATCTTCTCGTAGCCGTCGCCTCAATTTTTTTTTCCCTCAACGTACAAATGTGACGTCTCGTTGCCGCTGGTGCAGGAAAAGTTTTCCTCAATCAGTGTTTCACGAGCATCTTCAGCTTCACCTGTGGTTGTCATCTTTCCCTGCTGTCAGCCACTGTCAGCATCTCCAGTGTTAACAATCTTTCAGCGTCTTTGGTAGCCATTTTATTGTTGCTTCTGGGAAACTTTTCTAACCTCATCTTTTGCATATAGTTCTGAAGTCTTCACATTATCTTCTTGGATTATTTTGATAAAGCCAGTGGATGGAGTAACGTCTGCAAATATACAGCTTTCGCACGTCTAACTTATCCACTTTTTCTTTTTTTTTGGGGGGGAGGGGGGAGTTGAGGACCACATAGCTGCTGCATATTCCAGTTTAAGTCAACATATGTTGTAAATAAGTTTTTAATATAACCAAGCATACATCTGAGTTAGGGGGGGAGGGGGCAGTTGAGGACCACATAGCTGCTGCATATTCCAGTTTAAGTCAACATATGTTGTAAATAAGTTTTTAATATAACCAAGCATACATCTGAGGGTTAATGTGTATCATTCTAGTGCAAGTTACTCATAATTTCATTTACATGATCTCTGGGTGACTTTTTTTTTATATTAGTAACTCGTAGATCCTTCTGATGCTTTCATTATGTTACTACATGTATGATAACATGATGATAACATGTACGTTATCACATGTATGATAACATGATGATAACATGTATGTTATCACATGTATGATAACATGTATGTTATCACATGTATGATAACATGTATGTTATCTCATGTATGATAACATGATAACATGTATGTTATCACATGTATGATAACATGTATGTTATCTCATGTATGATAACATGATAACATGTATGTTATCACATGTATGATAACATGTATGTTATCTCATGTATGATAACATGTATGTTATCACATGTATGTTATCACATGTATGATAACATGATGATAACATGTATGTTATCACATGTATGATAACATGATGATAACATGTATGATAACATGATGATAACATGTATCTTATCACATGTATGATAACATGATGATAACATGTATGTTATCACATGTATGATAACATGATGATAACATGTATGTTATCACATGTTATCATTAAGTACCTTAATTTCCCCTTCTTCCCTTACCATTATTACAGACATCTATCTACATTTACTTCCTCAGTCATCTATCACTCCCTTTACTCAGTTTACTCAAGTCATCCTGAAGAAATTTAGTCGTCTTCTTTGTTTATTTTACCTAAGATTTTCACATCATCTATAGTAAATATACTGATACAATTTTCTAGTCATTCTGGTAAGTTATACTTATAAATTTAAAGTATTTTTGGAACACGTACAGATCCTTGTGGCGCCCCGCTGGTGACATCTTCCCTGGAGGACGTTTTTTCTCTTATGTCTGTTCTCATTTTTCCCCTCAAATGAAAAGTTTTTGTCCATTTTAATAGTGTACATTCTACTCCTATATTTTGCTATATCCAAATTGATCTTTAATTGAGAATTTAGTGAAAAGCTCTCGTAGAGAAAAGCTCTCGTAGAGAAAAGCTCTCGTAGAGAAAAGCTCTCGTAGAGGAAAACACTCGTAGAGAAAAGCTCTCGTAGAGAGCTTGTCACTAAATTCATTTGGAAATGTACATTTCTCAAGATTGATGGGCTGAACATTGACTCCAGGTTTAGGGACTGACTGCTTCAACCTCCTCCTCATCTTTCTTTCTTATTCTCTGTACTAGACTGAAGAAGCCACCGGCTGGCGAAACGTTTCCTCAGTAAAAAAAAATCCCAGTTGTTGCAGTTATCGGTTTTCAAAACCATTTTCATCACACAATAGCTTAGAAAATTTCCTGTACATGAATTTGCAGACCAATAAGCTTCGTTTTGCACTCCAAATATTGTATTTACTGTTCCTTGGTGTTTTTTTTTTTTCATTTTTTTTATAATAGCTGTCAGTGAAACTAGTCTTACAGTTTAAATGTTTAAATATGGGTAGGGTGTGTGTGTCATCGTCCATCTGTCTGTCAGCTGAACCTCGGCTAGTGGAACAGTAACTATTTTCCAGAGGTAAGATTTTTTTTTTCGCACGTTTAAAGCGCAGTGTGATGCCTTCTCAGGTCCTGTTGTTTATGTCTTGTTAATATACGAAAGCAATGTCTATTTTTTCCAGATTTTCGTTATTTTCCTATTTTTCATTTCGGCTTTTTGTTTGTGATTCAAATCTTCTTAAATTTGTTTTTGATTCAAATAATTTTTATTTTATTCGGGTTCCAAGTTTTTTTTTCATAGCTCTCCGCACCTTCCGTTATTATTTAGTCTTTTATATATTTATTTTTTTTTTTGGAATGAACTGTCTGATTTCATTTTCTTATACCGTATTTTCCGGAATACAAGACAAGCTTTTTTCTCCCCACAAAAAAAAAAAATCTAGGAAAATCATCCTGCGTCTTATACGCTCAAAGTCAGAGTCAAGGATAGACTTTAGCGGTTGTTTACTAACGTTACGTTACAACTGCTTCCAAACGTCGTCTTATATGCTCGTGCGCTTTATATGCTCGTGCACCTTATATGTTCATGTGCCTCATATGTTCATGCGCCTCATATGCTCGTGCGCCTTATATACTCGTGCGCCTTACATGCTCGTGCGCCTTATATGTTCATGCGCCTTATATGCTCATGCGCCTTATATGCTCGTGCGCCTTATATGCTTGTGCGCCTTATATGCTCGTACGCCTTATAAACCGGAAAATACGGTATGTTACAGAAATGCTTTGTGCAAATTATATATATTTTTGTCTCTTGAAATATTAGATCTCATCTAGTTTCTCTAAAATACTATTTCGATGTTTTATAATGTTTCATATAATTTAGTTGTCCCTATGTGTTTCTTTTATATTTTGTAAGTCGTATTTAACTGCATATATTATTTCAAATAGATTATAACCTCTCTTTTCCAGTGGATCTAGATGGTTTATTTTGAGAATAATATAATAGTAGTGGTAGTAGTAGTAGTAGTAGTATTAACTATTAGGTGTGGTAACAGTAGAAGTGGTAGTAGTAGTAGTAGTAGTAGTAGTAGTAGTAGTAGTAGTAGTAGTAGTAGTCGTAGTAGTAGTCGTAGTAGTCGTAGTAGTAGTAGTAGTAGTCGTAGTAGTAGTAGTAGTAGTAGTCGTAGTTGTAGTAGTAGTAGTAATAGTAGTAGTAGTCGTAGTAGTCGTAGTAGTAGTAGTAGTAGTCGTCGTAGTAGTCGTACTAGTAGTAGTAGTAGTAGTCGTAGTAGTCGTAGTAGTAGTAGTAATAGACGTAGTAGTCGTAGTAGTAGTAGTAGTAGTAGTAGCCGTAGTAGTAGTCGTCGTAGCAGTCGTAGTAGTAGTAGTAGTCGTAGTAGTAGTAGTAGTCGTAGTAGTCGTTGTAGTCGTAGTAGTCGTAGTAGTAGTAGTAGTAGTAGTAGTAGTAGTAGTAGTAGTAGTAGTAGTCGTAGTAGTAGTAGTAGTAGTAGTAGTAGTAGTAGTAGTAGTAGTAGTAGTAGTAGTAGTAGTAGTAGTAGTAGTAGTAGTCGTAGTAGTCGTAGCAGTCGTACTAGCAGTAGTAGTAGTAATAGTAGCTATTAGGTGTAGTACTGACGATGTGTTGCATAATTTTTCTCGTGTCGGTTCGATCACTTGCTGATGAATAGGAAAAAATTCTTTCCTATTTTTTTTTTTTGTTTACATTTCCAGCTTCATAAGTTTATTCCTTTTTCCCCCGTATTTCAGTTTATTTCTTGTTAATTAAAATTCCTAACTGAAATATTTTTTTTTATCCTTTCACGTTCATTATTTCATCAGTAATTTTCTTAGTAAGTTACGTCTCTCTCTCTCTCTCTCTCTCTCTCTCTCTCTCTCTCTCTCTCTCTCTCTCTCTCTCTCTCTCTCTCTCTCTCTCTCTTTCTCTATCTCTGTTGTCAGGTTCTCAGCTTTCTTGAATTTTTATTAACAAAATTCACTTTTATATCTATCGTCTTTTTATTATACCACTACTTTTGCTTCCCCTTCTTGTCTCCTCTATTCTGTCTCTTCTCCACCTGGAGTACTTGTCATGGATTACAGTCTAGTTTAAGATATGTTTTTTTTTTTGTCAAGTTTAGTTTCTGTCAGACTATATTATGTTTCTTCTTCCTTATAATGTCCTTCAGCTGTAGTTTTGTGTGTGTGTGTGTGTGTGTGTGTGTGTGTGTGTGTGTGTGTGTGTGTGTGTGTGTGTGTGTGTGTGTGTGTGTGTGTGTGTGTGTGTGTGTGTGTGTGTGTGTGTGTGTGTGTGTGTGTGTGTGATGTGTGTGTGTGTACGTGAATTTAGTGCATGATTTACATATTCACATAATTTAATAATCGACAACTTACGCTTCCTCTCTACGGCACTTGCTGCCATTAATTTAAATAATCCCAGATTACGATAATAAAATAAGATTGAACATAAACACAGCATCATTGCATCAATATAATTTTATTTGATGTGCTCAGCATGTAAATAAATATATACCTTGGTATAGTACTTCACAGCTGCGTTTTTGTCTTGAATCCGCTGTAGTGTTGGTCTTCAGGGAGAGAAGAAAGTGTTGTGTTGGTGAGTCCGGCACCTCTCTAACCACTTTGAAAACTGCTGATAATTATGGTATCTGTGATAACTGGGGTATCTGAATGGTTTCACTGAATTAAACTGTGTTTTGGTGGAAAGAAAGAAAATGTTGTAGGGCTCGATATACTGGCTGTGAAACCAAGAATGCTAAGTCTGTTAAAAAAAAAAAAACGACTGAAACCTGCAATCGTTGGGTTTATTTACACCGATTCAGATTTAGTATTAAGTTGTGATGAATTGTTTTGAAAACCGACAAGTTTGGGTAGGGGAGAAGGAGGGAGTTGAAAGAAAGGGAGGGTATGTATGAGTGTGGTATGCTGAGAGAACCCAGTAGGTATGTCAGAGGGCGCCTGCGCATGTGACAATTAACATACCTCTGATATCAACTTGTGGGTGATGTGGTCAGCCACCGGACTAAGAGTGTTGATGCTATCATGTGGATGTTTGTATTGTGCTTATTGAGTATATAACAGTAACTATTAAAGCTATTTAGAATAGGTGTTTTTTTAATACTATGTGTGTGTGTTTTTTAGGAGAGCTGCTGGTGTTTTGATGTGTGTTTTTGTGTAGATGTGGTTACGATAAGCGTTTGCGATAATCTACAATACCGTCGTTCTACACGAATCCCAAGTGCCCGACGCTAGCTAAACATTGCCGCTATCGTCGGGGGCTCCGCGTCAAGCCTGGTCAGCGCTGTACAAGGGCTCCTGGATCTGCCGCAATGCTCACTTTCTGTTGATTCTGAATCCATACTGGTCCCACTCGACGCCCTGGCGACGGAGCTCCTCGGCGAGGCGGATCTGTTCGATGGCGTGAGCAGGGAGGGGGGGGCCCGTGGGGATGAGGTTGGACTGTGGGCGGTAGCCGAGCTCGTCAGCGACGTACTGGACCTCACCGATGGTGCCGTCATCGAGAGGGAACCTGAGGGAGGAGAACGTAGGCGTCATAAAAAAGAAAAGCGAAGTGATTCAAAAGGCGTTCGCCTTGATGCTGACTCAAGGCTCTTGATTCAAGTCTTTCGAATAAACCTATTCTTCTTTAGAATAAACCTTATTTTCTATTATTCTTCAGTCGCTGTATGAGCCTTCTGTGTTTAGCAATTTCTCAAAATATCCACTCAGTGTTGTGAGGAATTTGCTGATATTTACTGGTGTCTTTTAGAGAGACGAGTTGAATGAGAATTGTCACTATTGTTGTCTGACTTGTGAGTCACGACGGGAAACAAAGGAAGGAAGGTAAAAGTTAGGGAGGATGAAGTGAAGGTGGAAAGTTGGTATGTGTGTGTGTGTGTGTGTGTGTGTGTGGAGGACGGGGTGAGAGGGAAGGAAGAAGTAATAAATCTGGGGAGAGAACGAGTGATAACTGGAGAGAATGACAGTGGCTGGACGGCGTGAGAGGGAAAGATAGGAGAGGTAACAAAAGATAACAAAAGAGAACTGGTGGCGGTGGCAGATATACAGGACAGACGAGCGAGAGCAAAGAATCTAACAATGCTCACTCTCATTACTGGAAAAAATAATAGCTTTCCAGGAATCTTTAGCTACTGATGCTCTGAACAGATATAGTTCGGACCATCACTGCATCACTAAATTGCTACCCTTTGTATAGTAAAACTAAGTTCTCGAAATCGGAATGTACAAACTCAACTTGGCAAGGTATGTGTCTCTGTTGCCTCTAGTCACTTCTGCTCTAAGCTGACCACCTTCAAGAAAAAGGTAAAGGGTACCTTTGATGATTATAAATTGATCTTAATCAAAGAAATAATAATAATAATAATAATAATAATAATAATAATAATAATAATAATAATAATAATTATAATAATAATAAATAATAATAATAATAATAATAATAATAATAATAATAATAATAATAATAATAATAATAATAATAATAATAATAATAATAATAATAATAATAATAATAAGGGAAGGATACTGAGTGTAGGAAGGTCTACTTTTTTTTTTCACACGAGAACGGGTCTTCCTAATCGTGAGATTGAGAAAAACGAAGATTCACTGTACAGGTTTCGTCTCTTCTTGTGGGTCATCCACACGAGTTACATCACCAGGGAGGGACACTCACACAGCAAAGATGTTCGTATTAAACACTCACACAGTGGTAGGATACTCTCTCAAGAGAAAGGTATATTAACTTGAGGGATAGACACTCACATGAGAGGAGTACTTGCAGGATGGAAAGATGCGTAAGAGAAAGATACTCAGGAGAAAGATACAGAAGAGAGAGAGAGAAAGAGAGAGAGACAGAGAGAGAGACAGTCACCAGAAAATCCTAAAATGAGAGAAAGATCGTCGAAGGATGAAATTATTCTTGCACAAATGGAAGATATCACCTGAGAATGCGCTCATACGAGTAAAAGATAATTAAATAAGAGAAAGATAAACACAGAATGGAGAGACGAGCAAGAAAAGAATATTCGCAGAAAAGACTGACACTCTCACGAAAGACGAAAAACACAATTGAGATCATTACCCATTAGTGAGACGAAAGAGAGACTGAGGAGTCCTGGAAGACGAGAAAATCTTAAGGCAGAAGAAATGTATATTCGTCAACATATGCTAAGCCCTTGAAAGTACTAACGTACGTTGAAGGGCTTTTGAGTCCGGACGAAGGGCTTTTGATCCAGATAAATGGGGCGTCCCTCCTATTCCTTGAGTGAAGCTTGCTTACCTATCATAGGTAAATGTAATCATGCGTGTTTGTGTTTGAATGTGCACAGTTGTCATGATTTATCTTTAAGGCAAGAGCTAGGGAGGGATAAGGTGAGAGATGATAGTGAGGATGACAGTGAGAGGTGGTAGTGAGAGGTGATAGTGAGGGGGGATACTGAATGCACTATTGACCTAATGTGCAGGTGAAAGTTACCTCTGTGTATGTGTGTGAGAGAGATTACCTATTTATAGTCACAGGTTCAGAGCGATACTGCTGGTGGTCCGCTTTCGATATTATTATTATTAGCATTCTACCTTTTCTCCAGGATGCTAGCTCCCAGGTACCTGTTTACTGGTAGGTGGGGAGGAGCTGCAGGTGTAAGGAGACTAGTGTCCAGGTACCTGTTTACTGGTAGGTGGGGAGGAGCTGCAGGTGTAAGGAGACTAGTGTCCAGGTACCTGTTTACTGGTAGGTGGGGAGGAGCTGCAGGTGTAAGGAGACTAGTGTCCAGGTACCTGTTTACTGGTAGGTGGGGAGGAGCTGCAGGTGTAAGGAGACTAGTGTCCAGGTACCTGTTTACTGACAGGTGGGGAGGAGCTGCAGGTGTAAGGAGAATAGCGCCCAGGTACCTGTTTTCTGGTAGGTGGGGAGGAGCTGCAAGTGTAAAGAAACTAACACCCAGGTACCTCTTTACTGATAGGCGGATAGGAGTCGAACCTGTGTCCTTTCGGGTGTATTCAAACTACCCTAAATTCTAAGTCACTTTCTGTGTGTGTGTGTGTGTGTGTGTGTGTGTGTGTACTCATCAATTTGTGCTTGCCTATTTGCGGTTGCAGAGGTGGAATCACAGCTCCTGGTCCCGCCTCTTCGCTTGTTGCTACTAGGTCCACTCTCTCCCTGCTCTATGAACTTTATCTGATCTCTTCTTAAACCTATGTATAGATCCACTTCCTGTGTGTGTGTGTGTGTGTGTGTGTGTGTGTGTGTGTGTGTGTGTGTGTGTGTGTGTGTGTGTGTGTGTGTGTGTGTGTGTGTGTGTGTGTGGGTGTGTGTGTGTGGGTATGTGTGTGTGTGTGTGTGTCTGTGTGTGTGTGTGTGTGTGTGTGTGTGTGTGTGTGTGTGTGTGTGTGTGTGTGTGTGTGTGGGTGTGTGTGTGGGTATGTGTGTGTGTGTGTGTGTGTGTGTGTGTGTGTGTGTGTGTGTGTGTGTGTGTGTGTGTGGGTGTGTGTGTGGGAATGTGTGTGTGTGTGTGTGTGTGTGTGTGTGTGTGTGTGGGTGTGTGTGTGGGTATGTGTGTGTGTGTGTGTGTGTGTGTGTGTGTTTGCTTTGTACGAATGCAGAATGTTAAGCTACAGGTAGGCTAGTGAATCTATTTTTTATAAGAGTTCTAATTAGAATCTTTCTCAAGACTTGAGAATAAGAGCGGACGAAGATTCGAGCCTTCACCTCTGTGCGTCCAAGAAATTCATTACCATAGTGTTTGACTTCCATGTTTCAGGGTGTTATAGACATGTTTCTTAAGATATGTGCGAGGCCAGTGACAGACTGGCCCTGAGACTTTGTGTCTCCTCTCCGAATGATGAGTCTAGATAATTATCTGACATACTGAAGAGCTCGAGTTTCTTCCTGCAGGAGACAGAAGGAGAACTCGGAGGATGATCTTCCCGCAGAAGTAGGAAGAAGGATTTTGAGAGATGGTCTTGGTGAACGAGAGGAAGGACTACGATAGATTACCTTCCTGGAGGAAAGGGAAGAGAAACTTCGAAAGGTCTTCCTGGAGGGAAGGGAAGAAAGACTTCGAAAGATGATCTTACTGAAGAAGTAGGAAGCAGGACTTCGAAAGATCGTCTTTCTGGAGGAGAGTGACGAGGGACTCAAAACATTAAATTCCTGCAGGAAAGTGAGAAAAGACTTGCGGGATGGCCTGCCAGGATGGGTGAACTCACCTGAAGAATCCTTCAATGTTGCTCTGGCCCTGAGAGCCAGGCGTGCCGACAGCGTTGACATGGATGCCATTCTCTGTCTCAAACTCGTAGCGGAAGTTGCCATCACCACGGTCCTCCCGCTCGTCTCTGAGGATTTCGATGTGTTTGTATTCGGGTCTTCCCTGATCAATTGGTCGGCTGAATTGCTGCGGGGCGGCGGCGGCGACGGCGGCCAGGCAGGCGAGGACCACCTATGTCGGGAGAAAAAGGATAAAAAAGGAAATTGTTGGGGAAAGTCTTGAAGCACAGCCGCAATGCTAATTCTGTCTGGGTTAAGAAATCCCAGCTTAGTAGTGAGATAACGACTGAGTTTAATCATGTCTGGACTTAGCAAAACTGACTTCAGTACAGATGGTCATCTATCCTTAAAAAAATTATTGCTATGAGAAACTGTGAGCTGAGAATTTCTACAAACACAAAAAATGAAGACCATTAACCTAACAACTCTAGACAGCACTCTCTTCATCGGCATATTCCAAGATGCTGGCGAAGGGCTCTCGATCCAGGGAATTGTAGCTACGTTTCCCTTCCTTTAGCCATGTATGTATGATTTCCTCTCATTCCCAGGAACTGTATAAGAATGACGGGTTTAAGGCTTCCTCGTGAACATAATAAGACTGTAGGTTGTACAAGGTTGTACAAGCATACATCTGTCTAGATTGTATATTACATATGTATATATTATCTTTCATTGTTATTCAATTTCAGAGAATGTGAATGGCTGACAAGAGGCTTCCTTCATGCTTCCTCACACTAAGTAATTTTCCGTCTACCCTCAACGAGGCTTCACCAGTATTAGCGACGCCTGAAACACGGAGCTCAGGAGAGGAAAGACGCAGAAGAGATATAATTTTGTAAAGAGGACATATTTCCAGGATTAATTTTCCAGGAACACTCTTTTTTGGTAGCTTTCCCAGTTCTTAAGTGGCACCTATTTTATATAATTCTTAAAAAAAAAGAAGAGGACATATTTCCAGGATTAATTTTCCAGGAACACTCTTTTTTGGTAACTTTCCCAGTTCTTAAGTGGCACCTATTTCATATAATTCTTAAAAAAAAAGAAGAGGAATTAATTAAAGGAAAGTCACTTTTCTCTATTAGTCATTCCAGCTAACAAGTTCCTAGTTTCTAGCAGCCTGATAGATGTACCACATAGTCCTGGTACCTGATACCCTCAAGTATTGTCAGGAACGATATTTCTAGTTCGTTCTTAGCTAAGTCACACTAACACACTTCATTTTCTTCTAAGTGTACAAATACAATTAGGCAGTGTGTCTGGCATGCGATTAGCGGACGAAGGATCGAACCTTCACCACTCCATAAATGACCCACACGGATTTAGTGCTCCACGTAAATTCAATATTAAGAAATCAGTTTAATTTACATTTTGGGGCCACTACTAGAAATAAGTCCTTAGTTCCTAGTCAGGTAAGTCGCCATCTTCAACTAAATCTTAGTTCCTAGCGAGCAGAAGTACAATCAGCATCCGAATTCTCATCAATAGTAAACACGAGTGGATGACTGAGGAACAAGCACAACACTTGGGTACATCGTAGGTTAAAAATATTACCCATTTGTTGTACATGTGTCTTATTCATTAACCCGTCGATATTGTATACTATACAATTGATCCTTTACAATGTAAAGCATCAATAGTAAGGTTAAAAAAGTCGAGTTTTAGGCCAGCAGCGGCGGGGTTGGTAAAGGCAGTCCCGAGTACTCACAAACTTCATGTTGGCTGAGCTGGCGGAGAGATGACTTGGGAAGGAGGAAGAGGAGGAAGATGATGCCCTATGAGAACTCGCGCCCTGCTTATATACCCCGAGCCGAGGCCGAGGGAGGTTTAGCCTCTAGCGGTTTTTGCTGCCCCCCTTCCCCACCTCTAAAACCAACCCCCCTCCTAACCTCACCTTCTGTTCCAGCCCCGTCTCCAGGTGGGGGTCGTGGAAGGTCGTACCGGATATGCCAGGGGTCGTGTGAGTGGTGGGGTAGTGAGGGGCGGGGCAGGGCGGACTCTGAGTGGGTGAATGGGGTAGAGGCGGTCCCATCGTGAGGGAGGTGGGGTGAGTGAGGGCGAGGGAGGGAGGGACGAGACGAAGGTAATGAAGTGACCAAGTGGTTCCTGGTCAGACAGTCACTACGTCACTGATGAAAAAAGGAACAGATTTTATGTATTTAACAGAACTTTGATTAAATCAGCATTGTACAGCTACTCTGTGTATTATTTCTTAATAATAATAATAATAATAATAATAATAATAATAATAATAATAATAATAATAATAATAATAATAATAATAATAATAATAATAATAATAATACATTGCTATCTTATACTTACAGCTGCAGGAACAAGCGTCAGTTATATTTTCTGTTATATTCCTAAACGTAGAATCTGTTTTATTGAATAAAGTAATGAAATGTGTCAGCCGGAGTTGAGAGACTTCAACAGGGTGAAGGAGATATCGACAAGCATTCCATTATGAGTTTAGTAGCTACTGCAGCTTCAGTAGGGGTGGAGTTATAGCTGCTGGCCCAGCCTCTTCACTGGTCACTACTAGGTCCACTGTCTCCCTGCTCATGGAGCTATGTATGGATCCTGCCTCCACTACATTGCTCTCCAGACTATTCCACTTCCTGATAACTCTATGACTGAAGAAATACTTCCTAACATCCCTATGTCGTCAGATGAGTCACAGCTGTGTGTGTGTGTGTGTGTGTAATACACATATTCGTACATGCATACGTACATACAAATACACATAGAAGAAGAGAGGTAACGCAACTAGGAGGGAGAGGGAGTAATGGACATGGGGAAGGATAAGAAGGTTAAGCTTGGCGTGGGAAGGGACGGTCATCTTCGCCCTCAGGGGCTAGGAGGGACAGCCAAGTCCTAGATGATGTGACATTCAAAAGGTTAGAATGGATAGCCATATTCTAGTTGGTCTGATACTCAGAGGCTAGGAGGGATATGCCACATCCCAGTTGGTCTGACAATTAGAGTCTTGGAGGGATAGTTACATCCTAGTTGATCTATCCCTCAGAGGCTAGGTGGGATAGTCACATCCTGGATGGTGTAAACAACACTAACACTTACCACAATTTACAACATCTGCGGGTTTTCAGCCTTTGTTTTTCTCTCTCTCTCGCTCAACAGGAAGCTGGTGGTGTCATCACAGGACCGTGAAGATTGCATTCAAGTTCGGACCTTCAAGAGTCTGTTTCTTGAGGCTGGTGGAGGGCTCTTGATTTAGTCATTTGGAGTTGCGTTCCCCATCAACGAATCAAATCTGATTACCTCCTATTCCCCTGGTTATAAAAACTCTATGGGTTTAGCGCTTTCTCGAGAATGCAATGATAGTAAGATATGATGTATCAAACACTGAAGACGGTACACCACCAGCATAACTCTGCTGCTGTAACTACAAACACTGAAGGAGGGACACCACCAGCATAACTCTGCTGCTGTAACTACAAACACTGAAGGAGGAACACCACCAGCATAACTCTGCTGCTGCAACTACAAACACTGAAGGAGGAACACCACCAGCATAACTCTGCTGCTGTAACTACAAACATTGAAGACGGTACACCACCAGCATAACTCTGCTGCTGTAACTACAAACACTGAAGACGGTACACCACCAGCATAACTCTGCTGCTGTAACTACAAACACTGAAGACGGTACACCACCAGCATAACTCTGCTGCTGTAACTACAAACACTGAAGACGGTACACCACCAGCATAACTCAGCTGCTGCTGTAACCACAAACAATTAATGTTAATTTTACCAACATTTGGCCAACAACAACAACATATATAATGTAGTAACACTAACTTGAGAGCATGTGAGATAAATAGCAAAATACACGTGTTTTACCCAGCATTCATTAACACATGTAATAAAAAAGAGTTAGATGAATGAAGGAAGATTAACAGAATAAAGGAATATATTAAAATTAAGAGATGATGAAGAAGAAAAAATCAATCTAAAGTTAAAAAAAAGTGATTAATTAATTATTAAGTTGATATTTGCAAGAAATGGGAAACATTATTTTTGAAAATGGTATTTTTTTATGGACTAATATGTTAGAGAAACAACACAAATGAGAGAAGGAAATACACCATCCATTGTAAAGAAAGATGATTCCAGGACAGAGAGGAATAGACTCCGAGGAGAGACTTAAGGAGCTCAACATGACGACTCCAGAGGACGACTTGTGGAATAGTAAAGAAAAATATTTAGAAAAAGTCGTATTCTGATATGCTTTCTTCAATGTTGAATTCATCAGGTCAAGATGGAGTTTCAACAGATCAAGATGGAGTTTCAACAGATCAAGATGGAGTTTCAACAGATCAAGATGGAGTTTCAACAGATCAAGATGGAGTTTCAACAGATCAAGATGGAGTTTCAACAGATCAAGATGGAGTTTCAACAGATCAAGATGGAGCTTCAAGAGATCAAGATGGAGTTTCAACAGATCAAGATGGAGTTTCAACAGATCAAGATGGAGTTTCAACAGATCAAGATGGAGTTTCAACAGATCAAGATGGAGCTTCAAGAGATCAAGATGGAGTTTCAACAGATCAAGATGGAGTTTCTAAAGGTCAAGATGGAGTTTCTACAGGTCAAGATGGAGTTTCAACAGATCAAGATGGAGTTTCTATAGGTCAAGATGGAGCTTCAACAGATCAAGATGGAGTTTCAACAGATCAAGATAGAGTTTCAACAGGTCAAGATGGAGTTTCAACAGGTCAAGATGGAATTTCAACAGATCAAGATGGAGTTTCTATAGGTCAAGATGGAGCTTCAATAGATCAAGATGGAGTTTCAACAGATCAAGATGGAGTTTCAACAGATCAAGATGGAGTTTTAACAGGTCAAGATGGAGTTTCAACAGATCAAGATGGAGTTTCAACAGATCAAGATGGAGCTTCAACAGATCAAGATGGAGTTTCAACAGATCAAGATGGAGCTTCAACAGATCAAGATGGAGTTTCAGCAGATCAAGATGGAGTTTCAACAGATCAAGATGGAGTTTCAACAGATCAAGATGGAGCTTCAACAGATCAAGATGGAGTTTCAACAGATCAAGATGGAGTTTCAACAGATCAAGATGGAGTTTCAACAGATCAAGATGGAGTTTCAACAGATCAAGATGGAGTTTCAATAGATCAAGATGGAGCTTCAACAGATCAAGATGGAGTTTCAACAGATCAAGATGTAGCTTCAAAAGATCAAGATGGAGTTTCAACAGATCAAGATGGTGCTTCAACAGATCAAGATGGAGCTTCAACAGATCAAGATGGAGTTTCAACAGAACAAGATGGAGTTTCAACAGATCAAGATGGAGCTTCAACAGATCAAGATGGAGTTTCAACAGAACAAGATGGAGTTTCAACAGATCAAGATGGTGCTTCAACAGATCAAGATGGTGCTTCAACAGATCAAGATGGAGCTTCAACAGATCAAGATGGAGTTTCAAAAGATCAAGATGGAGTTTCAACAGATCAAGATGGAGCTTCAACAGATCAAGATGGAGTTTCAACAGATCAAGATGGAGTTTCAACAGATGAAAATGGAGCTTCAACAGATCAAGATGGAGTTTCAACAGATCAAGATGGAGCTTCAACAGATCAAGATGGAGTTTCAACAGATCAAGATGAAGTTTCAACAGATCAAGATGGAGCTTCAACAGATCAAGATGGAGTTTCAACAGATCAAGATGGAGTTTCAACAGATGAAAATGGAGCTTCAACAGATCAAGATGGAGCTTCAACAGATCAAGATGGAGCTTCAACAGATCAAGATGGAGTTTCAACAGATCAAGATGGAGTTTCAACAGATGAAAATGGAGCTTCAACAGATCAAGATGGAGTTTCAATAGATCAAGATGGAGTTTCAACAGATCAAGATGGAGTTTAAACAGATCAAGATGGAGTTTCAACAGATCAAGATGAAGTTTCAACAGATCAAGATGGAGCTTCAACAGATCAAGATGGAGTTTCAACAGATCAAGATGGAGCTTCAAAAGATCAAGATGAAGTTTCAACAGATCAAGATGGAGCTTCAACAGATCAAGATGGAGTTTCAACAGATCAAGATGGAGCTTCAACAGATCAAGATGGAGCTTCAACAGATCAAGATGGAGTTTCAACAGATAAAGATGGAGCTTCAACAGATCAAGATGGAGTTTCAACAGATCAAGATGGAGTTTCAACAGATCAAGATGGAGTTTCAACAGATCAAGATGGAGCTTCAACAGATCAAGATGGAGTTTCAACAGATCAAGATGGAGCTTCAACAGATCAAGATGGAGTTTCAACAGATCAAGATGGAGTTTCAACAGATCAAGATGGAGCTTCAACAGATCAAGATGGAGTTTCAACAGATCAAGATGGAGTTTCAACAGATCAAGATTGAGTTTCAGCAGATCAAGATGGAGCTTCAACAGATCAAGATGGAGTTTCAACAGATCAAGATGGAGTTTCAACAGATCAAGATGGAGTTTCAACAGATCAAGATGGAGTTTCAACAGATCGAGATGAGTGGCAACTAAAATCACAAATAATCGACAATATATATATATATATATATATATATATATATATATATATATATATATATATATATATATATATATATATATATATATATATATATATATATATATATATATATATATATATATATATATATATATATATATATATATATATATATATATATATTACAGTGATTATGTGTGAGTGTGGTGAAAGTGTTGAATGATGATGAAATTATTTTCTTTTTGGGGATTTTCTTTCTCTTTGGGTCACCCTGCCTCGGTGGGAGACGGCCGACTTGTTGAATATATATGTATATATATACATACTCACCTAATTGGTGTTTGCACGTGTGTGTGTGTGTGTGTGTGTGTGTGTGTGTGTGCATATGCGTGTGTGCATATATGTGTGTGCATATGTGTGTGCGTATATGTGTGTGTATATGTGTGTGTGTGTATTTACTCACCTAGTTGAGGTTGCAGGTGTCGAGTCCAAGCTCCTGTGTGTGTGTATGTGTGTGTGTGTGTGTGTGTGTGTGTGTGTGTGTGTGTGTGTGTGTGTGTGTGTGTGTGTGTGTGTGTGTGTGTGTGTGTGTACTCACCTAGTTGTACTCACCTAGTTGAGGTTGCGGGGGTCGAGTCCGAGCTCCTGGCCCCGCCTCTTCACTGATCGCTACTAGGTCACTCTCCCTGAGCCGTGAGCTTTATCATACCTCTGCTTAAAGCTATGTATGGATCCTGCCTCCACTACATCGCTTCCCAAACTATTCCACTTACTGACTACTCTGTGGCTGAAGAAATACTTCCTAACATCCCTGTGATTCATCTGTGTCTTCAGCTTCCAACTGTGTCCCCTTGTTACTGTGTCCAATCTCTGGAACATCCTGTCTTTGTCCACCTTGTCAATTCCTCTCAGTATTTTGTATGTCGTTATCATGTCCCCCCTATCTCTCCTGTCCTCCAGTGTCGTCAGGTTGATGTGTGTGTGTGTGTGTGTATGTATGTGTGTGTGTATTTTTCCCTCTCAGGGTAGTAAGTGGAATGAATGAGGATAATGGATGGTAAGAGGTAAACACTCTAAACAGTTTGAGAGATAGATACTGTTCGGCTCCTGAGGCCAGGGACGGGTGGTGATGGTCGCGAGTACAGAGAGTTAAGAGACGTGTCCAGGAGGTATCAAATAACGTTTGCAAACACATCTTTGTGAGTGCCACTTGCTGAGTACACATACACCAGGTAGCAGGTTGGCAGACAGCCTTCCAAGGGGCCACTACCGTTCTGACGTGCGAGTATGAACTGAAACCTGTTAAACGTTTTGCAACTTTTTAGGATTGCTGGTCTTTGTCTCATAAACACGAATTAGTCTTGCAACCTTCTACTTACATTTAGTTTACACATCTCTTTCTTCTGTTTTTTTTTTTGTCACTTATTAATCCTGATTTTGGAGGATCGTTCTTGGCCCATTATACACATATACACACACCTAGTAGCGACCAGCGAAGAGGCAGGGCCAGGAGCTATGCTTCGACTCCTGCAACCACAAATAGGTGAGTATAAAATTATATATATGTATATATAACAACCTCATACAAAGACGAATTCAGAAGGATAAATTTGTTCATAGACTTTTTTAAATCCTATTCCAAAAGATTTTCTTCATAAAAATTTTATAATGTAATGTGATTTAGATAAAAATATAATGTAATTAAAACAGACCAGATTATAAGGGAGGAAATTATACTGTTCAAATTGCAATTTTATTGATATATTAAATGTAACGAAATATTACAAGAAAACTTTGTAAATAATTTATTAAAAAGTTAAGTAATATAACAGAAGTATTAAATAGTTTATTCCAAATATAAGAAAGAGGTGAAACAAGAGAGAATGGTTTAATAATAATTGCCATGGAAAAAAAATGAAAAAAAAAGAAAAAATCTTGGAACCAATAGTGAAAAAATTTCTCAACCCACAAATATTTCAAAGACTGATCCCTTAATTGAAGGACTCACCTCAAATTGCACTTTCCTTACTTAGACAGGTTAGGTATATTAGCTATTATATATTACGCAAATCTACTGAAGGTTTGATTATGTTGCTTAACCAAAATTGCTGCAAAATACATCATTAATGTAACCAAAATTTGCCTAATGTTAGTTAACTTCAATTCCAATTTATTTACTATTAGAAATCATTGTAAAAAGTTTAAAAAAAATTTAGAAGACGTAAATAAACAATGACTTACTAAAAAAGGCAAAATGAAAGACCTACAGAAAAATGGCTAATATAAAAGGTGATAGAGAAAATCAATCTCACTGATAGTTGCTACATTTAAAACTAGCTAAAAAAAAAGGCTTTACAGAGAGTAAATAGCTCATCTTAGCAGCGGAAATGTGATAATTAATAAAACAATTTGGCTTCTCATTAGCAAATCGTGCATGTTCAACACACTGAGTTGCTATGACAGAGTAACATTGATCAGGCGAATATGAGTCGGGTGAGCACATTACATTTACTCGGATTAAAAGAAAAACACTGCTATTCAGTTCTTCACGAAAATTTCAATATACTGAAGGCATAAATGATAAATTACTGTAATGGTGGTAATTATTATTAATGGAATCAACGGCAAACAGTGATGAAAAGGAAAGAGTAAGAAGTGAAAAAAAAAAAAATCTTTTGAAGACAGGAGAGAAAATATGTTATATAAGTATATATAAACTCATAAGAGGCCACGATCAAAAAAAAAAAAAAGGAAAGGAAATTTTATTTTACCGACAGAATGAGGAACAAAAGCTTATATTTTCGAATTTAAGAAAGAAACACTACAGAAAGAAACACTACAGAAAGAAACACTACAGAAAGAAACACTACAGAAAGAAACACTACAGAAAGAAACACTACAGAAAGAAACACTACAGAAAGAAACACTACAGAAAGAAACATACAGAAAGAAACACTACAGAAAGAAACACTACAGAAAGAAACACTACAGAAAGAAACACTACAGAAAGAAACACTACAGAAAGAAACACTACAGAAAGAAACACTACAGAAAGAAACACTACAGAAAGAAACACTACAGAAAGAAACACTACAGAAAGAAACACTACAGAAAGAAACACTACAGAAAGAAACACTACAGAAAGAAACACTACAGAAAGAAACACTACAGAAAGAAACACTACAGAAAGAAACACTACAGAAAGAAACACTACAGAAATATAAGATATTTCATCATGAAGAGACAAGTTAGCTGCTGTTGTGGAATACATAATAACACTATGTATGTTTCAGCTTATAAATACACTAAATAAATATATAAAAAACGGCCAGGACTCCCCGAATATAAACTTGAGACTAGTGACCACGAAGAAGTAAATACCCCGACCATCACAACATTGTCGTTCAAGCTATGGTAATAGATAAGGTGTGGAAAGTCAATTAGTTAAGCAGGAGAGGAACCATAACAAACCCAGGAGGAAACTGATTATCTAGATGACTTGCAGAGATGTTAGGAAACACTTCTACAGCGTCAGAGCTTTAGAAAGCTGGAAGAGACTGGAAAGTGACATTAAGGAAGCTGAGATGAAGATCACGTCAGTCATCTCAGCGTTAAGATGTGGGCCCAAGAGCTGCAAACTCAGGTAACATATGAAATTTAAAAAGCTACAGAAGATATCTATATAAAATATATATAACTTTTCGGAATTCTTATAATCTGCCTTAAAAAAGAAAAATAGGTAATACAAAATAATATGATTTAATGTGAAATGTCGGACGGCGACGAATAAATAAAAATAAAAATACTCGGGATCAGCAAAGAAAAGCCCATCACACATTTACCAGAGATTTCAACACGTTAGACGTGGATATACGAAGATGAGATGAAAATAAATGAAATGACAGCAGTCGTTAACAGCAACTAAGATCGATATCAAAATGGAAGAAAACGTGATGGTTATTACTCACTGTTTTATCATTTTCTTTTTTTTTTTGGGGGGGGGACAATGATGCACAGTCGACTTGAGGTGAAAAAGACAAGTGCGGAGAGGGACTTTATTAACACGTTTCGCTTGTTTACAGGGTTTCTCCAGTGTGATTACAGATTTCTTCAGTCTCATTACGGTTCCTCACTGCAATTGTCTCCTTTTCACCCCTGACCAGTTATTATGAATTTCCCGAGACCCACAAACTTAACATTCCCCTCTACCCAATAAATTCCAACTGTGGCTCATTTACATGCAAAATGGTTAAATAGTTAAGTAATCTTTGCTTCTCCTCCCTTTAAGGGTTGGAGAAGGAGGTCAGAGTAGAGAGGATGCCGTGATGCTGGTGAAAGAATTTATGTAACTCTCCCCTTCCAGGGATCAAACCTGATTACCACCCTTCTCCGAAGGCTCTTGTTCACTTTCTCCCCTAGGTGTAAAATAATGATACTCTGGGCCTCACGTCGAAGTAAACTCTTGTACTCGCATATTACCTCTCGTACTCGCACATTACCTCTCGTACTCGCACATTAATCATTCGTAAGATACCAACGATCGGTAATATGTACCCGTATAAAAAAAATATGTTAAGCCTCGTTGTACAATTCCCAGAAAAATATTCACAAATAATTCGCTCTTGTGGAGGAAGCGTAGGATAACGTCAGTCCATGACCACTGTTATGTCAGTAGTAACTTGATAATGGTCCAAAATGACCCGAAACGTAGTCTAAAGTTTGCTTTCTAAGTGTGTGTTATTTGTGAATTCTTCCAGCCACGATATAGTGACGTTTATTCTATTGCAAAATCAGCTCACCATGAACAATTCCCTCTGGTTATAACTTA
Organism: Cherax quadricarinatus; assembly: GCF_038502225.1. NCBI lineage: Eukaryota > Metazoa > Arthropoda > Malacostraca > Decapoda > Parastacidae > Cherax > Cherax quadricarinatus. Next base: position 37,535,073 of record NC_091310.1, on the reverse strand, counting down.
ATTTGTAGATCTTACCAAAAAAATTACTTTTCTACTCCAGAAAATGTGGAGTTGGTGGAAACATCTTTGTGTCCTGCAAAAAATTTTAATATTGAATCTGTAATTCTGCCCTAAGTTAAAGCGAGTAGCAGGACGTGATTGTATGGCATGACAAATTACGTAAATTATGATGATATCTACAATAAGCCAGATAATATGGACCCAAGTATCAGGTTTAAATGGGTAAGAGATGACACTGATGAAGTGCTTTTATTGGTCATCTTGACTCACCAGATCACAATACCGCGACTGTAAACAAATCACAGAACGGCTCCTCTTAGAGGCAGCTGGTCAAGTGGTTAACACACTGGCCTCTGAGCTTTAGTACTCGCCCGCTGTGGTTTCGATCCCCCACACGTTCTGTGGTTTGGACATTTTTTCTTACTAAAAGCATTTCTTCACTAGAATTTAAAGCTTTTTAAATGCCAATTCATGCAGCGAAGTATCTTACTTATTACCTTAATTATGCTGGATGAATTAATACATGATTACCTTAGATTACTCAAGTGTTGTGCGTGACTTGCGAGGTTACTGCTTACCCAGGAATAAAATAAAGCAAATTATTTCGAGTGCAAATTTAAATTTGTTTTTGCACAGACTGTTTATTAGTTACTCCAGGGGTATTTGCTACCCCCTGGAGTATTTGCTACCCCACGAGGTATTTGTTGCCCCTGGAGCATTTCTTACCCATGGAGTATTTGTTACCCCGGGTTATTTGTTTCTCTGGGGTATTTGTTACCCACGAGGTATTTGTTACCCCCCGGGGAATATTTTACCCACGGGGTATTTGCATGAGGAATTCGGCAACATTGCCTCATAGTTTCAGAAAAGTGTTCAGCAAATCGGAGCCTGAGACAAGTAAATATATCCTCCAGCACCAACACTTGATTCACACACACATTCCTTGTCTTAAACAAGTGTTTCCTTCCCTCTCCTTAGTACTCCAGCCTAACTCTTATCCACTATTACTTCTCTTCCCACTGTTAACTTTCTTCTTCTTTCACATCTTTCATACCCACTTCCATCTCTTTATTGTATGAGTAACGTTGTCTCCATCTCACTAACCCCCCTCCCTCATTGTCCAGTATCTCTCCATCACACTAAATCCTTTAATTCCTTATCCAGCTTTCTTAATCTCACTAACATCTTTATCTCTCTTATACTCCAGCTCATAATTTTCACCCTTAACAGACAAATCAGTTTGCTCCTAATGTTGTCTCTTCACACTAGTTGTATATATATATATACATATATATATATATATATATATATATATATATATATATATATATATATATATATATATATATATATATATATATATATATATATATATATATATATATATTAACAAGTCGGCCGTCTCCCACCGAGGCAGGGTGACCCAAAAAGAAAATACTTTCATCATCATTCAACACTTTCACCACACTCACACATAATCACTGTTTTGCAGAGGTGATCAGAATACAACAGTTTAGAAGCATATACGTATAAAGATACACAACATATCCCTCCAAACTGCCAATATCTCAAACCCCTCCTTTAAAGTGCAGGCATTGTACTTCCCATTTCCAGGACTCAAGTCCGGCTATATAAAAATAACCGGTTTCCCTGAATCCCTTCACTAAATTTTACCCTGCTCACACTCCAACAGATCGTCAGGTCCCAAATACCATTCGTCTCCATTCACTCCTATCGAACACGCTCACGCACGCCTGCTGGAAGTCCAAGCCCCTCGCCCACAAAACCTCCCTTACCCCTTCCTTCCAAACTTTTCGAGGACGACCCCTACTCCGCCTTCCTTTCCCTACAGATTTAAATGCTCTCCATGTCATTCTACTTTGATCCATTCTGTCTAAATGACCAAACCACATCAACAACCCCTCCTCAGCCCTCTGACTAATACTTTTATTAACTCCACACCTTCTCCTAATTTCCACACTCCGAATTTTCTGCATAATATTTACACCACAAGATTTCAATCCCCTGTGAACGACAAAAGTAAAAAAAAAAAAAAATTGAGAAAATTGCAAAATACGCAATAAAATATCTTCACAGAATAATGTTAACTGTATAAGTTATATTTTTATTGAGTTATCAACGCGTTTCAGTCTTAATAAAATACACAGTTAAAGAGGCGGAGGAGCAGGAGACCTCTGAGGTTGACGGAGGTTGACCTCAGACCTCTGGGAGAGGGAGCCGCTCAGCATCCATTTTGCTGTTCGCTTTAGGAATGACGAGGTAATTTTCCTGACTTTTTTTCTTTGTGTGTGTGTGTGTGTGTGTGTGTGTGTGTGTGTGTGTGTGTGTGTGTGTGTGTGTGTGTGTGTGTGTGTGTGTGTACTCACCTAGTTGTACTCACCTAGTAGAGGTTGCGGGGGTCGAATTCGAGCTCCTGGCCCCGCCTCTTCACTGATCGCTACTAGGTCACTCTCTCTGAACCGTGAGCTTTATCATACCTCTGCTTAAAGCTATGTATGGATCCTGCCTCCACTACATCGCTTCCCAAACTATTCCACTTACTGACTACTCTGTGGCTGAAGAAATACTTCCTAACATACCTGTGATTCATCTGTGTCTTCAACTTCCAACTGTGTCCCCTTGTTGCTGTGTCCAATCTCTGGAACATCCTGTCCTTGTCCACCTTGTCAATTCCTCTCAGTATTTTGTATGTCGTTATCATGGTCCCCCCTATCTCCCCTGTCCTCCAGTGTCGTCAGGTTGATTTTCCTTAACCTCTCCTCGTAGGACATACCTCTTAGCTCTGGGACTAGTCTTGTTGCAAACCTTTGCACTTTCTCTAGTTTCTTTACGTGCTTGGCTAGGTGTGGGTTCCAAACTGGTGCCGCATACTCCAATATGGGCCTAACATACACGGTGTACAGGGTCCTGAACGATTCCTTATTAAGATGTCGGAATGCTGTTCTGAGGTTTGCTAGGCGCCCATATGCTGCGGCAGTTATTTGGTTGATGTGCGCTTCAGGAGATGTGCCTGGTGTTATACTCACCCCAAGATCTTTTTCCTTGAGTGTGTGTGTGTGTGTGTGTGTGTGTGTGTATGTGTGTGTGTATGTGTGTGTGTATGTGTGTGTGTATGTGTGTGTGTATGAGTGTGTGTATGTATGTATGTGTGTGTTTGTTTCATCTTCTTCATCTTCTTTTTCTTCCTCTTCTTTTCAATTTTATTTTTATTATAATAACAACGGCAGAAGCGGTAACAGCGGCAGCAGCGGCAGCAGTAGAGGTAATACTATTAGTAGTAGCATTAGTAGTAGTAAATTATATATAAATCTCATCATCATCACAATCATCATTGCTAGTCATCATCATCATTATCATCATCACAATCATCATTGCTAGTCATCGTCATTGCTAGTCATCATCATCATTATCATCATCACAATCATCATTGCTAGTCATCGTCATTGCTAGTCATCATCATCATTATCATCATCACAATCATCATTGCTAGTCATCGTCATTGCTAGTCATCATCATCATTATCATCATCACAATCATCATTGCTAGTCATCATCACCTCGTGTCTTCATGCCACATCTTTCATCATCAGTTACTTTACACTTCCCTACGTCTGCTTCTCTCTCCCCTGACTAGCCCATCATATTAAGGAAGGGCGATAATGGTTAATAATAATAATAATAATAATAATAATAATAATAATAATAATAATAATAATAATAATAATAATAATAATAATAATTATTATTATTATTATTATTATTATTATTATTATTATTATTATTATTATTATTATTATTATTATTATTATTATTATTATTATTATTATTATTATTATTATTAATTATTATTATTACAATTATGCAGAGAATAAAAATAATAAATCTTATAATAACACAAAGAATTAACGAGTCATAAATTTTAATCGCCGCCTCTTAAATGAGGAAAAAAAATTCTGAACTGAAAGAAAAAAGATTAATAATCGTACATTTGGTTAATTTTTCACAAAGCTTACATAAACCAAATTTAACATTCATAAAACTTAAAAAAATCATAAAAACTGCCTTAGAGTGAAAGCAAGCACTCACTGAGGGTAGACTGCCATTATCATATATTTACACTTAATGATAGACAGTGTAATAACCTGTGTGATACGTCAATATATATTATTAATTAAAATAAGTTGCAAGATATATTAAGCAAATATCTTAAATTTACTACTAACAAATTGGAGATATAAATCTAGATATATTCCTGATGACCCATTTTTGGGCGCCCTAGTTCCTAAGCCTTTTGTGTGTCCATGTGTTCTTGTGCTGCCCTCCACAGGATGGATTTCAGTGTACAATAAAGTATATATATATATATATATATATATATATATATATATATATATATATACATTAATACTCCACGGAGAATAAAATTCACGAACAATTCCTCCAGTCAATGTATCTTCGTGATACACAGATTCATGGAAAAAAAACTCCCTTTTCAAAAGGGAAAGGAGGACATCTCCCAGCCAAAGGTCTTCCTGCCTTGAGCAAGCGAGACACGTTAACAAAGGAGACTCTTGCTTAATATTTCTGCCTCCTCCTCCTCCTCCTCCACTTCTTCCCTGGGCGCCGTTTGCTCCAAAAATGTGGCCGATTTTCCGGATGATTAAACCAAATTTGAAGCACCAGCTGTCTCCACACTCTGTGAATGGGCGGGAGAGGAGGAGGAGGAGGATTTCGACCTTGTGGGACGCCCATGTATTAAATAACTTGTTGCGTAGTGAACCAGTCGCAGATAAGGAAAACCAGTTGATACCTTTGTCCTTACTAGCTCAAGCACTTTCTCCTTTGAGTTAGTTTTTTTGGCTGTCGGTTTGGGAAAGGCTTTTGACATCGCTGCAACCTATGCATGAACATTTTTCTTTGTTTCTGAAGTCTCGTCTACCTTTCTTTTCTTTTTTTTCCAGAAGTACCAAAGGCACCAACAGGTGCCTTCGTTACTTCTCATCGTCTCATCGTCTTCGACACGACACTGGTCAACTGTATGTAAGATTATCCACAGCGAATACTATTGACAGGATAAACATCGACAAAGTGCTTTACAAGCATAAACTCTGGCTTAATATTCACACAACCCGCAATTAGGAGAGAGTTGGAAGCCTATGGCCACGTTTCGGTCCGACTCGGACCACTGGATCAAGTCAGACCGAAACGTCGTTATAATTTCCCCTCCTCTCCCTAATAACAGTGATTATTTTTTTCTCTCCTGGCTTAATCCCTCGTTCTGTTCCCCACGAAGAAGGATATTATGGGACCGAGGCGAAGAGGAGCCACGGGCGTGAGATTATCAGTCTCATCCCAGGAGATGAGCTTCGATGGGGACCCAGCTCGACCCCCGTGGCTGCTCAGGTCAACGTCTCGTACGCTTCACTGAACCCCGACTGACAGCTGGGAAAGGGAGAGGCAAAGTAGAGATACAGGTGGTAGAGATACAGGTGGTAGAGATACAGGTGGTAGAGATAAAGATGGTAGAGGAAAAAACAGATGGGTACTGCTACTGCTGTCTACCAGGCAGAGAGGTACCACTGCTGTCTGTCAAGCAGAGGAACGCCAATATTATCTATTAGACAGAGAGATCTAGCTATTAGTTATCATATTCACTTTGTTACTGATAACTCAGCATTTATCTCTCTCTTCACCAAAGATGCTACACCCAAGACGATTTTCTCTGTCCCACTGTTGTCTCATTACCAGCTCATGATCTTAGTCTATGCATTAGGAAAACGACGAAGTTCTTTTCAAATACGATGTCTCTCTCAGTGGTTAAGCCAGGAAGCCACTGGAGCTATGTTCTTATTGGCCAGGGAAAAAAAACCTTGGGATAAGTCTTAATGATGCGATGACAAGCTCACCTGAGCTGCGGTTTGCCATGCCGTTTGTACGTTAAAGTAATCATCATATTGTCCTTGGGCGACTATGTTATTTGAAGGATGTTCACACTGCGTCTCTGGGGATAACTTATAGACAGACAGCGGTGCTTTTCTTACCCTTATTCCTGCCTTACGCTTTGAAACTGGAAACTTCCCTCTGGTTTGTTCTATTAGAAGTGGAAAAGGGCCACCACTAGTGCTACCATACGCTGAGGTACCATGACCAGCTACAAGGCATTAGCGTACCAACAGCTACTACCGAACACTAGAGTACCACCACCAGCTACCAGACACCGAACTACCAGCAACCGGTACCAGGCGCTAGACTACCAGTGTCCGCTACTAGACACTGGAGAATTACCAATAGCTATCAAACGCAGAGCGATGCAGCCACCAGTGCTACCAGACATTATGGTACCACCAGCAGCTACCAGATACAGTAGGGTACTACAAGTAACTACGAGGGACTAGAATACAAACATCAGCTACCAGACAGCTGGCTGCCACCACCTGTCACCAGGAACTACGCAGAATAGCATCATCAGAGTGCTTAGGAAGCACACCGACTTAGATTTAGAGAGTGTGGGAGTGAAAAACTATACACAGCTTTAAAGTTAGGTACAGGTGAACTACGAGAGCACGAACATAATAAAATTGGTCGTGTGCAGTAAAGGAGCGGCCAGGAGCTAGAACTCGACCCACAGCAACCAGAATAGGGTACTTCCACTACCAGATATTTGTAGGATCTTTAAGGGTCTGCAATATCTCAAGGTTCAGGCTTGGGCCACGAAATTAATGATATCCCTGGTTCCTCGAATCAAGAGCCCTGGGAGTTTTCAAGCTGCTTAAGATAATTACGATTGCTAGCGCACTCATCTCACACACTGATGTCCTGGGGTCAATCCCCGGTAAGGGTTGAAACATCAGGACGTGTTTCCCTAAGACACCTGCTGTCTCTGTTCACCTAACAGTATAATAGGTACTTGAGTGTTAGTCGACTGGTGTGGGTCGCATCCTGGGGACAAAACTGACCAAATTTTCCCGAAATGCTCAGCATAACAAGAGACTTTCTATATAGTAGTATGTCACTGATGTCAGCTAGGTCCTTATACCTCGTACATGTACTTGTAGAAATGAAGATTATTATTATTATTATTATTATTACTATTATTGTTGTTGTTGTTGTTGTTGTTGTTGTTGTTGGTGTTGTTGTTGTTGTTGTTGTTGTTGTTGTTGTTGTTGTTGTTGTTGTTGTTGTTGTTGTTGTTGTTATTATAAGCCTCGAGATATTCCGTGTTTCAGAATGTAACAAAAATCTATTTTCGAAAATTCTTCTCTGAGCATTTTTAGTGAGATAACTGATCACTTTTCAGAGAAGACTCCCAGTAGAGCCTCCCAGGGTCCAGGAGCTGTGGTCGCGTCCTTCCTTCAAGGTCTCCTCCTCCTCCTCCTCCTCCTCGTCGTCCCTATTCTCTCCAGTCACGTCCTTCAAATGTCATTCCCACACAGCTATGGAATTTCCCTTAGATGAGAATCATTTATCTTTTGTTTAGTCAGTTCCTTTTTTTTCTTCCTCACTTCGTCTCCCACTTGGTGCTGCAGAACTGTGTCATCTATTGATTGTTTTTTAAACTACGGGAGAGTTTGTTTTCCTTATTTTTACTGATCTAGCGTTTCTTTTTTATTTGCGAGAGTCTCACTTCTTCTTTGTTTCCCTCTTGATCCCTTTCATTGTTTTTATTTGTTTATTTTCAGTGTTCTTGTATGTAAAAAAAATGTGAAAAAATGATAACGCTTTAGAATATGTCTGTGAGTTTTAATCTCGGGTGAACCAGCTACTCAGGTCAGGATTACTCGATTAGATTTTGCTAATTTCGTGATGGGTGCTCACCTTGATGCTGCTAGTATTAATATTGGTGTAGACTTGTTAATGCACGTTACCTAGCACAGTGTTAGCATCAACCACAGCAACGCTACCTAGCACAGTGTAAGCATCAACCACAGCAACGCTACCTAGCACAGTGTTAGCATCAACCACAGCAACGCTACCTAGCACAGTGTAAGCATCAACCACAGCAACGCTACCTAGCACAGTGTAAGCATCAACCACAGCAACGTTACCTAGCACAGTGTTAGCATCAACCACAGCAACGCTACCTAGCACAGTGTAAGCATCAACCACAGCAACGCTACCTAGCACAGTGTTAGCATCAACCACAGCAACGCTACCTAGCACAGTGTAAGCATCAACCACAGCAACGCTACCTAGCACAGTGTTAGCATCAACCACAGCAACGCTACCTAGCACAGTGTTAGCATCAACCACAGCAACGCTACCTAGCACAGTGTAAGCATCAACCACAGCAACGCTACCTAGCACAGTGCGAGCATCAACTATACACAACTATTACTAATTTTAGAAATAGGAAACCGGGCTAGAGCGAGGAACCCACCAAGAGAAATACAGGAACATTTACTGCAATGTTATTTGCCTGTGAGAGGTTATGGGTCTCAGGGAAGCATCACCAGGGAATGAGCAGTAGACCTCCTAAAAGGGTTTTTACTCTCCTCAGGGAAAATGTATTATACATGGACACTGTATACGTGGATCAAGGGTGAATACAAGCATTCTGAAAATGTATCTCAGTTTAATAAAACGAGAATACATTTGGTACAGACAAGAAACGAAAATTGCAAACATTTGATAATAATAATAATAATAATAATAATAATAATAATAATAATAATAATAATAATAATAATAATAATAATAATATCTACAAGTACATGTACAGGGTATACAGTCCTAGCTGACTTTAATGACATACTAGTATGTAGAAAGCCGCTTGTTATACTGAGCATTTCGAGCAAATTAGGTCAGTTTTGTCCCAGGATGCGACCCACACCAGTCGGTTAACACCCAGGAATCCATTGTATATTGATGGGTGAACAGGGACAGCAGGTGTCTTACGGAAACATGTCCCTAATGTTTTCGAGCCGTACCGGAGATTCAGACTCCGGACCTCAGTGTATGTGCTGAGTTTGCTAGCGATCGAGTTTCGGTACACCTGTCTATCTAGATTCATAAACAATGGCCAGATACCCGTACAATGATCAGGGTAAGGGTACCTATTATTGAATTTTATAATACACTCCTGCATTACCCAGAAAAAACATAATTCAGTTCATAGAAAAAAAAAGTATAATTCGGCAAAGCTGGCAAAATGATAAGAGGCTTTGGCGACCATTGTTACTGCTCGAGGATTCTCTCCTGATCCAGGTGACACACAGGTTCCTTCTTCACGGCAGAATCTTACATTCAAAGTTTTCCCTTCCTTTTTAAACATGTCTGGTTTGACTTCTGGTAATACTATGATTCTCACAGGAAACTAAGCTCAGTCGTGCAAATACTTAAAAACTGGCTTAAATAGCAAGGCTCTTCTTGCCAAATAAGTCAAGCGAAAACTTGTGTATGCAATAATTTCACAAAAATTATTCTGAACCTAATGAAAAAAACGTATTTCATTCTGTCTGTTTATTATTAAATTATTGTAAACTTATCTAGGTTAGGTTAGGTAAGGTTCGTCAGGAAACAGGACAAATGTTTCCTGACGCGGGTCTTAGTCAGATGATGACCCGCCTTTGGAGCTTTTGGTCATCTGACCGAGGCCTTCCGCTGGCTTACCGGTCCACCCCTTTAAAAATTATGGTCATTTATAACCAGTCTGTCTATATGTAAACTTATCTAAAATATATTTAGTTAGATTAGGCTAAATTAAATTGCGCTTGTTATAATAACGTTAGGTAAGTTCTCTAAGATACTTCTGGTACAAAATTATTAATTTTTACATTAACATAAATGAAAAAAAAAATATCTTTAAACGTATAAGAGAAAATTTTAGAAAGGACTTAATTTTAAGTGAGTTCTTGCTAATTGACCAGTTTTACATATTCGGCACGACATATATATATATTATTAGCAGAGATAGGAAACAGGCATTATTACGCACGCACGTACACACACAGTACAGCGGAAGCAGGTGAAAGAGTTCTCATGAACAATGCAAAGTTATTGATCATAAAAAATGGACTGGGAGAATTTGAAAGAACACAGAAGGACTGGAAACGTGGAGGACTATGATGATGCTGGGGAGTTAGAAGAGTTCATATGAAGCCACGTCGGGGACATACCCAGAAGGAAGAAGAGAATGAACCAGCAAGAATAGACCTGGCATTCTTCCTAAGCGAGATTGACGTAGGGAAAATATAATATGAGATACCTCTATGCTAGCAATCACAGTCCTAAGATTCGAATACTCTGTGCATGTAATATAGAGAAAAACTTGGCACGAGAAGGAAGGAAGAAACCAGACCTCACAAGAGGAGAATTCACAGATATGAGACAGTTCCTGAATGCAGTACAGCGGGAAGGACAACTTCAGAGAAAGACAAGTAATAAAATGATGGAACAGTTGCTGGAAAGTGACAGAAGGGAGAGGAGACAATCACACCCCGAAGAAGAATCAATAGTAAGAAGAGTGAACCAACGGTTCACAAAGCAAAGAACAAAAACTGAAAGTGTCAGAGCAAGGAAACGATACAGAAAGTAAATAACAGAGGAAAACAGGAGGCAAAGAGAAGAACCAGGAATAAATATGCAAGGGTGAAAAATAAATGCTGAGCGGTAATCTGAAAGCCACATCTGGCTTCACCGTCAACAGAAGCAATACAACAATAAAGGACCAGGTAATAAAACCGAAGGAAGGAGAGCTCATATGTAATGAGAAGAAGGTTTGTGAGCCTTATGAAAGATCTGAGTAGCTTTTCTCTGAGGAGACAGAGACAATACGTGAGAATTAAAGAAAAAGCCTACAGCAACGAGCACCTGACACAATACATTTAACAGAAGAGATAAAGAGTGAGGAAAAACTACTGTGCAAGCTAAATACCTCGAAGGCAATGGAACCAGATAACATCTCTTCGTAGGTTCTGCAGAATTATGGAAGACAGCAGATGTAGATCAAATATTTAAGAAAGAGAATACAGAGAACTATGAACAGAGGTACAAGTTCTGTAGTACCTGGTCGTAAGTCATGTCACCATTCCTACTACCAATATTTACAGTGTTTAGTACAGCACCACTGTAGGGATACTATACTAATAATCATTACATTAAGTGAGCGAACAGAGTGAGTCGCTCATTACCAATGGCTTATAAGCTCAAGTATGTGAAATCAGCCGCAGCAAGTGAGAGACTGACACCAGACCATGAGTGTAGATATAATGTCATTTCATATGGAGCCAACCCTCATCATGATTGGTTGACGTTTAAAACTGGCAGCAATTTACAGTACATTTGGGGACCCCAACAGCTGTACGGCCATCACTGCCGGCTTGGATGATTACATAATAGAATTTAATGTATTTGGTTCACGCCACAACAGCTAGCAAGACTATACAGATCATTGTTACTGACATGTAAAATCTGATGTTACGGAAAAGATAATCTGGAGGAGAGTGGTGGAGCACCTGGAAAGGAGTGGGTTCACGAATATCAACCAACACAGTTTTAAAGATATCAAATCTTGTCTCACAAGCAAGTTTATTTTCTGTGATAATGAAACAGAAGTGAGGCGAGAGAGATAGAGAGAGACAGAGAGACAGACAGACAGACAGAGAGACAGACAGAGACTGCGACCAAAACTAGGAGAACAGACAGAAATAGCAGGGAAGGTACTACATAGATTAAGGAATTTTTAACAGGAATGAAACAAAGAGTGATTGTTTGAAAAGGCAGAAGTGATAAGCGGAGTTCTACAAAGATAAACACTGGGACCTGTATGGTTTTTGGCGTACATGAACGACAAGACCGCAGAAGCAGAGTCAGATGTTATCACTAGTTGTGGGTAATATGAAATAATGAAGGAAATGTAAACAGGCGAGGAGAAGGAAAGCCAGGAAACGGACCTACATCAGCTACAAGATTGGTGCGACAAGTGGCTACTGGAATTCAACCCCCAGAAAATGCAACAATGGTGTGCAGGCTCGGGAAGATAAATGTTGCACACCTCACTAAAGGAGAAAGATCTCATAGTGAGCATAGTACCGAACATATCGCCTGGAACCCACATTAACCAAATAATGTCAGCAAGCAATGCACGTCCAGTAAATTTACTATTAGCTTTCAGCAGTCTAAACTAAGAGTTATTCACGACACTATATACGACATATATCAGGTCCGTCTTAAAATATCCAGCACAGCTGATCAAGCATATCATGAAAATGGAAAAAAAATCAATTTCACAATGAAATTAGTCCTGTATAATGGCTATAATCATAACCATAATTCTTAAAGTGGTGGACTAGAAAGCCAGCGGAAGGCCTCGGTCAGATGACCAAAACCTCCAACGGCGGGTCAACGTAAGACTCGCGTCAAGAAACACATTTCCTATTTCCTGACAAATCTTACCTAACCTAGTCACTGGACTGGACTGTGGACTGGACTGGACTGTGGACTGGATTGGACTGTGGACTGGACTGGACTGTGGACTGGACTGGAACAGTTTCTTCCAGAGACGGGAAACAGGTACCCGAGGGCACGGCTGGAAGTTAATGGCACAGATAAGTCAAAGGGATGTTAAGAAATATTTCTTTAGCCTCAGAGTGGTCAGGAAGTGGAACGATCTTGACAGAGAGGTGGTGAAGGCAGAATCTATACACAGCTTCAAGCATAGGAATGAGTGGGCTCATGCAGCTAGGAGAGAGAGAGTGATTCTAGAGGAGGCCAGTTGAAAGGCAGCACCGGGAGCTGAGACACACATACACACATACACACACACACACACTGACACGCACACACTGACACACACGGCCTAGTGTTTAATCGACATGTGCCTAGGACCAAATGGTAACTAACACACTGACACACACACATTGACACACACACACACTGATACACACACACACACACACACACACACACACACAACACACACACACACACACAAACACACACACACACACACACACACATATACACACAACACACACACACACACACACACACACACACACGCATGCACATACAACAGGCCTAGTGTCTAATCGACATGTGCCTAAGACCAATTGGTAACACACACACACACACACACACACACACACACACACAAACACACACACACACACACACACACACACACACACACACACACACACACATATATACACACACACACACACACACACACACACACACACACACACACACACACACACACACACACATATAGACACAACACACACACACACAAATACACACACATGCACATACTACAGGCCTAGTGTCTAATCGACATGTGCCTAGGACCAAATGGTAACTACACACACACACACACACACACACACACACACACACACACACACACACACACAGACACAAAACACACACACACACACACACACACACACACACACACACACACACACACACACACACACACACACACACACACACACACACACACATACATATACACACAAAACACACACACACACACACACGCATGCACATACCCCTAACAACAACATTCAATACATCTATCGAAACAGGGAGATTGCCTGAGGCATGGAAGACAGCAAATGTAGTCCCAATCTTTAAAAAAGGAGACAGACATGAAGCATTAAACTACAGACCAGTGTCACTGACATGTATAGTATGCAAAATCATGGAGAAGATTATCAGGAGAAGAGTGGTGGAACACCTAGAAAGGAATGATCTCATCAACAGCAGCCAGCATGGTTTCAGGGACGGGAAATCCTGTGTCACAAACCTACTGGAGTTCTATGACATGGTGACAGCAGTAAGACAAGAGAGAGAGGGGTGGGTGGATTGCATTTTCTTGGACTGCAAGAAGGCGTTTGACACAGTTCCACACAAGAGATTGGTGCAAAAACTGGAGGACCAAGCAGGGATAACAGGGAAGGCACTACAATGGATCAGGGAATACTTGTCAGGAAGACAGCAGCGAGTCATGGTACGTGGCGAGGTGTCAGAGTGGGCACCTGTGACCAGCGGGGTCCCGCAGGGGTCAGTCCTAGGACCAGTGCTGTTTCTGGTATTTGTGAACGACATGACGGAAGGAATAGACTCTGAGGTGTCCCTGTTTGCAGATGACGTGAAGTTGATGAGAAGAATACACTCGATCGAAGACCAGGCAGAACTACAAAGGGATCTGGACAGGCTGCAGACCTGGTCCAGCAATTGGCTCCTGGAATTCAATCCCACCAAGTGCAAAGTCATGAAGATTGGGGAAGGGCAAAGAAGGCCGCAGACGGAGTACAGTCTAGGGGGTCAGAGACCACAAACCTCACTCAAGGAAAAAGATCTTGGGGTGAGTATAACACCAGGCACATCTCCTGAAGCGCACATCAACCAAATAACTGCTGCAGCATATGGGCGCCTAGCAAACCTCAGAACAGCATTCCGACATCTTAATAAGGAATCGTTCAGGACCCTGTACACCGTATACGTTAGGCCCATATTGGAGTATGCGGCACCAGTTTGGAACCCACACCTAGCCAAGCACGTAAAGAAACTAGAGAAAGTGCAAAGGTTTGCAACAAGACTAGTCCCAGAGCTAAGAGGTATGTCCTACGAGGAGAGGTTAAGGGAAATCAACCTGACGACACTGGAGGACAGGAGAGATAGGGGGGACATGATAACGACATACAAAATACTGAGAGGAATTGACAAGGTGGACAAAGACAGGATGTTCCAGAGATTGGACACAGTAACAAGGGGACACAGTTGGAAGCTGAAGACACAGATGAATCACAGGGATGTTAGGAAGTATTTCTTCAGCCACAGAGTAGTCAGTAAGTGGAATAGTTTGGGAAGCGATGTAGTGGAGGCAGGATCCATACATAGCTTTAAGCAGAGGTATGATAAAGCTCACGGCTCAGGGAGAGTGACCTAGTAGCGATCAGTGAAGAGGCGGGGCCAGGAGCTCGGACTCGACCCCCGCAACCTCAGCTAGGTGAGTACACACACACACACACACACAAAACACACACACACACACACACACACACACACACACACACACACACACACACACACACACACACACACACACACACACACACACATATACACACAACACACACACACACACACACACACACACACACATACACACACACACATACACACACACATACACACACACATACACACACACACACACACACACACACACAGGGAGGGGACACAGAAACAAGAGGCCACAATTGGAAGTTGAAGACACAAATGAGTCAGAGAGATAGTAGGAAGTATTTCTTCAGTCATAGAGTTGTAAGGCAGTGGAATAGCCTAGAAAATGACGTAGTGGAGGCAGGAACCATACACAGTTTTAAGACGAGGTTTGATAAAGCTCATGGAGCGGGGAGAGAGAGGGTCTAGTAGCAACCGGTGAAGAGGCGGGGCCAGGAGCTAGGACTCGACCCCTGCAACCACAAATAGGTGAGTACAAATAGGTGAGTACACACACACACACACACATACACACATACACACACACGCATACTACAGGCCTAGTGTCTAATCGACATATGCCTAGGACAAAATGGTAACTAACACACACACACATTCATACACACACACACACACACACACACACACACACACACACACACACACACACACACACACACACACATACACACACACCCATACTACAGGCCTAGTGTCTAATCGACATGTGCCTAGGACAAAATGGTAACTAACACACACACATACACACACACACACACATACACACACACACACACACACACACACACACACACACACACACACACACACACACACACATACACACACACACCCATACTACAGGCCTAGTGTCTAATCGACATGTGCCTAGGACAAAATGGTAACTAACACACACACATACACACACACACACACATACACAAACACACACACACACACACACACACACACACACACACACACACACACACACACACACACACATACACACACACCCATACTACAGGCCTAGTGTCTAATCGACATGTGTCTAGGACAAAATGGTAACTAACACACACACATTCACACACACAGACACCACACGAGAGAGAGGGGTGGGTTGATTGCATCTTCTTGGACTGCAAGAAGGCCTTTGACACAGTTCCTCACAAGAGATTAGTGTAGAAGCTAGAGCATCAGGCGCATATAACAGGAAGGGCACTGCAATGGATCAGAGAATACCTGACAGGGAGGCAACAACGAGTCATGGTACGTAATGATGTATCACAGTGGGCACCTGTGACGAGCGGGGTCCCACAGGGGTCGGTCCTAGGACCAGTGCTATTTTTGGTATATGTGAACGACACGATGGAAGGGTTAGACTCAGAGGTGTCCCTGTTTGCAGATGATGTGAAGTTAATGAGGAGAATTAAATCTGATGAGGACCAGGCAGGACTTCAAAGAGACCTGGACAGACTGGACACCTGGTCCAGCAAATGGCTTCTCGAATTTATTTTTTTTTATTATCACACTGGCCGATTCCCACCAAGGCAGGGTGGCCCGAAAAAGAAAAACTTTCACCATCATTCACTCCATCACTGTCTTGCCAGAAGGGTGCTTTACACTACAGTTTTTAAACTGCAACATTAACACCCCTCCTTCAGAGTGCAGGCACTGTACTTCCCATCTCCAGGACTCAAGTCCGGCCTGCCGGTTTCCCTGAATCCCTTCATAAATGTTACTTTGCTCACACTCCAACAGCACGTCAAGTATTAAAAACCATTTGTCTCCATTCACTCCTATCAAACACGCTCATGCATGCCTGCTGGAAGTCCAAGCCCCTCGCACACAAAATCCTGCCAAATGCAAAGTCATGAAGATAGGGGAAGGGCACAGAAGACCACAGACAGAGTATAGGCTAGGTGGCCAAAGACTGCAAACCTCACTCAAGGAGAAAGATCTTGGGGTGAGTATAACACCGAGCATGTCTCCGGAAGCACACATCAATCAGATAACTGCTGCAGCATATGGGCGCCTGGCAAACCTGAGAACAGCATTCCGATACCTTAGTAAGGAATCGTTCAAGACACTGTACACCGTGTATGTCAGGCCCATACTTGAGTATGCAGCACCTGTTTGGAACCCGCACTTGATAAAGCACGTCAAGAAACTAGAGAAAGTACAAAGGTTTGCCACAAGGTTAGTTCCAGAGCTAAGGGGAATGTCCTATGAAGAAAGATTAAGGGAAATCGGCCTGACGACACTGGAGGACAGGAGGGTCAGGGGAGACATGATAACGACATATAAAATACTGCGTGGAATAGACAAGGTGGACAAAGACAGGATGTTCCAGGGAGGGGACACAGAAACAAGAGGCCACAATTGGAAGTTGAAGACACAAATGAGTCAGAGAGATATTAGGAAGTATTTCTTCAGTCATAGAGTTGTAAGGCAGTGGAATAGCCTAGAAAATGACGTAGTGGAGGCAGGAACCATACACAGTTTTAAGACGAGGTTTGATAAAGCTCATGGAGCGGGCAAAGAGAGGGCCCAGTAGCAACAGGTGAAGAAGCGGGGCCAGGAGCTAAGACTCGACCCCTGCAACCACAAATAGGTGAGTACAATTGGGGGTACACACACACACACACACACACACACACACACACACACACACACACACACACACACACGCATACACACACACACACACACACACACACACACACACACACACACACACACACACACACACAGGATCCTGGTGTAAGCATCAGTCACGATCAAATAGATGACGTGTTATCTTAAAGCATCTTTCAACTCCTCCCCTCTGCAAATCAACAACCCCCCTCTCCCCCTCCCCCTCTCATCCACTACCCCCCCAGCCCTCCTGTTCCCACAGCTTCCGTGTGCCCTTCCCTCCATCTCTCTTACCCTCCATTCCTTTCATCCTTTTCTCCTCTTGCTCCTCCTCTTTCCCACCCATCTCTTCCACACCTTTTTCACATACCGTCTTCTCCCTCTTCCTCGGGCCTCCCTATCACTATCTTTACTATCCCCATCTCTCCCAGTTTCTCCCTATTTTTCTCATCTTCTCTCCCATCCTTTATTTTTACCAGTCCTCTTTAACATTCTCTAATTTACTCCTTCACGTAACTCCTTCCTTTCACTTCCTTTCACCCTTCCTTACATCATCACGCTTCCTCACCTCACCATCCTCCTCCACCATCGTTCCTCTCTCCACCCCTCCATTACTACCTTCCTTCCATCAGAATCCATCCATCACCATCACTCAGTCATTATCCCTCCGTCATCACTATCCCTTCATCATCACTATCCCTCCCTCATCATCATCCCTCCATCACCACTCTCCCTCCATCTTTACCATCCTTGCATCATCACCATCACTCCATCATCACCCTCACTCCATCATCACCATCACTCCATCATTACCATCACTCCATCATCACCATCCCTGCATCTTCACCATCCCTCCATCATTATCCCTCCATCATCACCATCCCTCCATCATCCCTCCATCATCACCATCCCCCCATCATCACCATCCTTGCATCATCACCATCCCTCAATTATCACCATCACTCCATCTTCACCATCACTCCATCATCACCATCACTCCATCATCACCATCACTCCATCATCACCATCCCTCCATCATCACCATCCCTCCATCATCACCATCACTCCATCATCACCATCACTCCATCATCACCATCACTCCATCATCACCATCACTCCATCATTACCATCACGCCATCATCACCATCCCTGCATCTTTACCATCCCTCCATCACTATCCCTCCATCATCACCATCCCTCCATCATCCCTCCATCATCACCATCCCTCCATCATCACCATCCTTGCATCAACACCATCCCTCAATTATCACCATCACTCCATCTTCACCATCACTCCATCATCACCATCACTCCATCATCACCATCACTAAATCATCACCATCCCTCTATCATCACCATCCCTCCATCATCACCATCACTCCATCATCACCATCCCTCCATCATCTCCATCCCTCCATCATTATCCCTCCATCATCACCATCCCTCCATCATCATCCCTCCATCATCACCATCCCTCCATCATCACCATCACTCCATCTTCATCATCCCTCCATCATCACCATCACTAGATCATCACCATCCCTCCATCATCACCATCACTCCATCTTCATCATCCTTCCATCATCATCATCCCTCCATCATCACCATCCCTCCATCATCACCATCCTTCATTCATCACCATCCCTCCATCATCACCATCCCTCCATCATCACCATCCCTCCATCATCACCATCCCTCCATCATCACCATCCCTCCATCATCACCATCCCTCCATCATCACCATCCCTCCATCATCGACATCCCTCCATCATTATCCCTTCATCATCACCATCATTCCATCATCACCATCCCTCCATCATCGCCATCCCTCCATCATTATCCCTCCATCATCACCATCCCTCCATCATCACCATCCCTCCATCATCGCCATCCCTCCATCATTATCCCTCCATCATCACCATCCCTCCATCATCACAATCCCTCCATCATCGCTATCCCTCCATCATTATCCCTCCATCATCAATATCATTCCATCATCACCATCCCTCCATCATCACCATCCCTCCATCATCGCCATCCTTCCATCATTATCCCACCATCATCACCATCCCTCCATCATCACCATCCCTCCTCCATGAAAATCCCTCCATCATCGCCATCCCTCCATCATTATCCCTCCATCATCACCATCCCTCCATCATCACAATTCCTCCATCATCACCATCCCTCCATCATCACCATCCCTCCATTATCACCATCCCTCCATCATCACCATCCCTCCATTATCACCATCCCTCCATCATCACCACCTCTCCATCATCACCACCCCTCCATCATCACCATCCCTCCATCATCACCATCCCTCCATCATCTCCATCCCTCCATCACCACCATCCCTCCATCATCACCATCCCTCCATCATCACCATCCCTCCATTATCACCGTCATTCCATCATCACCATAACTCCATCATCACCATCACTCCATCATCACCATCACCCCATCATTACCATAACTCCATCATCACCATCTCTGCATCATCACCATCCCTCCATCATTATCCCTCCATCATCACCATCCCTCCATCATCATCCCTCCATCATCACCATCCCTCCATCATCACCATCACTCCATCATCACCATAACTCCATCATCACCATCATTCCATCATCACCATCACCCCATCATTACCATAACTCCATCATCACCATCTCTGCATCATCACCATCTCTGCATCATCACCATCCCTCCATCATTATCCCTCCATCATCACCATCCCTCCATCATCATCCCTCCATCATCACCATCCCTCCATCATCACCATCACTCCATCATCACCATCCCTCCATCATCACCATCACTCCATCATCACCATCCCTTAATCATCATCATCACTCCATCACCACCATCCCTGCATCTTCACCATCCTTCCATCATTATCCCTCCATCATCACCTTCCCTCCATCATCACCATCCCTCCATCATCACCATCCCTCCATCATCACCATCCCTCCATCATCAACATCCCTCCATCATCGCCATCCCTCCATCATCACCATCACTCCATCACAATCCCTTCATCATCACCATCCCTCCATCATCACCACCCCTCCATCATCACCATCCCTCCATCATCATCCCTCCATCATCACCATCCCTCCATCATCACCATCACTCCATCATCACCATCCCTCCATCATCACCATCACTCCATCATCACCATCCCTTAATCATCATCATCACTCCATCACCACCATCCCTGCATCTTCACCATCCTTCCATCATTATCCCTTCATCAGCACCATCCCTCCATCATCACCATCCCTCCATCATCACCATCCCTCCATCACCACCATCCCTCCATCATCGCCATCCCTCCATCATTATCCCTCCATCAACACCATCCCTCCATCATCACCATCCCTCCATCCTCTCCATCCCTCCATCATCACCATCCCTCCATCATCACCATCCCTCCATCATCACCATCCCTCCATCATCACCATCCCTCCATCATCACCATCCCTCCATCAGCACCATCCCTCCATCCTCTCCATCCCTCCATCATTACCATCCCTCCATCATCACCATCCCTCCATCATCACCATCCCTCTATCATCACCATCCCTCCATCATCGCCATCCCTCCACCATCACTATCACTCCATCACCATCCCTCCATCATCACCATCCCTCTATCATCACCATCCCTCCACCATCACTATCACTCCATCACCATCCCTCCATCATCACCATCCCTCCATCATCAGCATCCCTCTATCATCACCATCCCTCCATCATCACCACCCCTTCATCATCACCATCCCTTCATCATCACTATCCCTCCATCATCACCATCCCTCCATCATCACCATCCCTCCATCATCACCATCCCTCCATCATCACCATCCCTCCATCATCACCATCACTCCATCATCACCATCCCTTAATCATCATCATCACTCCATCACCACCATCCCTGCATCTTCACCATCCTTCCATCATTATCCCTCCATCATCACCTTCCCTCCATCACCACCATCCCTCCATCACCACCATCCCTCCATCACCACCATCCCTCCATCATCAACATCCCTCCATCATCACCATCCCTCCATCATCGCCATCTTTCCATCATTATCCCTTCATCAGCACCATCCCTCCATCATCACCATCCCTCCATCATCACCATCCCTCCATCACCACCATCCCTCCATCGCCATCCCTCCATCATTATCCCTCCATCAACACCATCCCTCCATCATCACCATCCCTCCATCATCACCATCCCTCCATCATCACCATCCCTCCATCATCACCATCCCTCCATCAGCACCATCCCTCCATCATTACCATCCCTCCATCATCACCATCCCTCCATCATCACCATCCCTCTATCATCACCATCCCTCCATCATCACCATCCCTCCATCATCACCATCCCTCCATCATCACCATCCCTCTATCATCACCATCCCTCCATCATCACCTCCCCTTCATCATCACCATCCCTTCATCATCACTATCCCTCCATCATCACCATCCCTCCATCATCACCATCCCTCCATCATCACCATCCCTCCATCATCACCATCCCTTCATCATCACCATCCCTCCATCATCACCATCCCTCCATCATCACCATCCCTCCATCATCACCATCCCTTCATCATTACCATCCCTCCATCATCACCATCACTCCATCATCACCATCCCTTAATCATCATCATCACTCCATCACCACCATCCCTGCATCTTCACCATCCTTCCATCATTATCCCTCCATCATCACCTTCCCTCCATCATCACCATCCCTCCATCATCACCATCACTCCATCACAATCCCTTCATCATCACCATCCCTCCATCATCACCACCCCTCCATCACCACCATCCCTCCATCATCACCATCCCTCTATCATCACCATCCCTCCATCATCACCACCCCTCCATCACCACCATCCCTCCATCATCACCATCCCTCCATCATCACCATCCCTCCATCATCACCATCCCTCCATCATCACCATCCCTTCATCATTACCATCCCTCCATCATCACCATCACTCCATCATCACCATCCCTTAATCATCATCATCACTCCATCACCACCATCCCTGCATCTTCACCATCCTTCCATCATTATCCCTCCATCAGCACCATCCCTCCATCATCACCATCCCTCTATCATCACCATCCCTCCATCATCACCACCCCTCCATCACCACCATCCCTCCATCATCACTATCCCTCCATCATCACCATCCCTCCATCATCACCATCCCTCCATCATCACCATCCCTCCATCATCAGCATCCCTCCATCATCACCATCCCTCCATCACCACCATCCCTCCATCATCACTATCCCTCCATCATCACCATCCCTCCATCATCACCATCCCTCCATCACCACCATCCCTGCATCTTCACCATCCTTCCATCATTATCCCTCCATCAGCACCATCCCTCCATCATCACCACCCCTCCATCACCACCATCCCTCCATCATCACCATCCCTCCATCATCACCATCCCTCCATCATCACCATCCCTCCATCATCACCATCCCTCAATCATCACCATCCCTCCATCATCACCATCCCTCCATCATCAGCATCCCTCTATCATCACCATCCCTTCATCATCACTATCCCTCCATCATCACCATCCCTCCATCATCACCATCCCTCCATCATCACCATCCCTCCATCATCACCATCCCTTCATCATCACTATCCCTTCATCATCACCATCCCTTCATCATCACTATCCCTCCATCATCACCATCCCTCCATCATCACCATCCCTCCATCATCACCATCCCTCCATCATCACCATCCCTCCATCATCACCATCCCTCCATCATCACCATCCCTCCATCATCACCATCCCTCCATCATCACCATCCCTCCATCATCGCCACCCCTCCATCATCACCATCCCTCCATCATCACCATCCCTCCATCATCACCATCCCTCCATCATCACCATCCCTCCATC
>NC_091310.1:37416499-37503999 GCF_038502225.1 Cherax quadricarinatus | reverse complement strand
GGTTTGGTGTCAACATTAATTAGATGCAGCCGGCACCTAGGGTAGAGGATAGCACGGGGAGGTAATGTATACCCGGAGGTGTCATGAAGCACCTAGAGAATATACCCGGAGGTGTCATGAAGCACCTATGGAATGTATACTCGGAGGTGTCATGCAGCACCTTGGGAATGTATACCTGGAGATGTCATTCAGCACTTAGTGAATATATACCCGGAGATGTCATGCAGCACCTAAGGAATGTATACCCGGAGGTGTCATGCAGCACCTAGGGAATGTATACCCGGAGGTGTCATGCAGTACCTAAGGAATGTATACCCGGAGGTATCATGCAGCACCTAGGGAAAGTATGCCCGGAGGTGTCATGCAGTACCTAAGGAATGTATACCCGGAGGTGTCATGTAGCACCTAGGAAATGTATACCCGGAGGTGTCATGCAGTACCTATGGAATGTATACCCAGAGGTGTCATATAGCACCTAGGGAATGGGAGATACTCAGGAAATGAAGGGTGGCCCCTATTCCACAAGTCAACATCCATTTACTATTAGTTCGATGTTTATTATTATTATTATTATTATTATTTTTATTATTATTATTATTATTATTATTATTATTATTATTATTATTATTATTATTATTATTATTATTATTATTGTAAAGTAAAAGGACACAAGTGCAACTAATGTGACATTTATTGTGGCAACGTTTCACTCTCCAAGAGCTATATCAAGCCATTACAAACAATACACGGACACAGAGGGTATATAAAGGCTCAGAGTGAGGTGCAATACTAGTGAGGTACCATTTCGATGTTCACTAGTGATAGTAGTAGTAGTAGTAGTAGTAGTAGTAGTGGTAGTGACAAAAGTAATACAATATGGTAGAGCAAAGCTAACACCAGAGTCGCCATCGCTTCTAGCACTTCAATAAAGGATCTAACCAGGACCAAATCCAAACACCACGAACCAGTCAACGCAGGAGTTTACACTATACCCTTTGGAGGCTGTGACAAGATTTACGTAGGTGAAACAGCAAGAAACCTCGACACCCGCCTCAAAGAACACATTTACGCATGTTGATAAATTAGACACATGTGCAACTCTTGGGTATCTTTATTGAGGAAACGTTTCGCCACACAGTGGCTTCATCAGTCCATACGTAGGAGAAACTTGAAGAACAGGAGGAGAATGAGGTAATCAGTCCCTCAACCTTCTATTCAAGATTGATGGACTGAACACATCGACTCAAGGTTGAGGGACTGATTACCTCATTCTCCTCCTGTTCTTCAAGTTTCTCCTACGTATGGACTGATGAAGCCACTGTGTGGCGAAACGTTCCCTCAATAAAGATACCCAAGAGTTGCACATGTGATGAATGGTTTGAAAAACCGACAAGTTGAAGATTGAGACACATATGCTGCATATGTGTCTCAATCTTCAAGTTGCACATGTGTCTAATTTATCAACATGTCGGTTCTCTGAACCATTCATCTACAAATCTGTCAGACACTGCAACTTCTTGGGATCTTAATACTTAGGAATTCTTCGCTTGCCTAATTCTTGGGCACGACCTACTTCAACATTGAACAAATGTGACACGACCTATGACTGCTGCACCTCTCCTGCCATACGGTTTATAAGCTGCTTCTCCGCTGATATGCCGTATTCTATTCAAGATTGATGGACTAAACACATCGACTCAAGGTTGAGGGACTGATTACCTCATTCTCCTCCTGTTCTTCAAGTTTCTCCTACGTATGGACTGATGAAGCCACTGTGTGGCGAAACGTTTCCTCAATAAAGATACCCAAGAGTTGCACATGTGTCTAATTTATCAACATGTCGGTTCTCTGAACCATTCATCTACAAATATTTACGCATGTAGGAACGATAACTTGAACAACGCCTGTGTACAACACCGAAATTCCACCAATCATCTCATGAAATTCAGAGACGCCCAATTAGTGATCAAAGAAACTAATTTCCGCACACGCAAGTGCCTCGAATCAGCACTGATCGCTATTTCAAATACAATTAAACAAAACAAAGGCAGCTTCACCCTCTCCGAAGTCTTAGCAAGAATCCTCCTGAAAACAGTAAACCCTGCCATCACATAGTCTCTCCTGTTATACTACACAAAGCACATTACAGAGAGTGAACACTGAAACAAGCTGCCTCTTTCCAGTCTATATTTGTCCAACCTATTTTTATGTTACCCAAGTAATAGCTTTTATATCCTTTTACTCATGTACGAATTAATTGCTCTATCATATTGTATTACTTTTGTCACTACTACTACTACTACTACTACTACTACTACTACTACTACCACTAGTGAACATCGAAATGGTACCTCGCTAGTATTGCACCTCACTCTGAGCCTTTATATACCCTCTGTGTCCGTGTATTGTTTGTAATGGCTTGATAAAGCTCTTGGAGAGCGAAACGTTGCCACAATAAATGTCACATTAGTTGCACTTGTGTCCTTTTACTTTACATATTGTCGGTAATTCTACCAACTTTATTACATTATTATTATTATTACTATTATTATTATTTTAATTATTATGATTATAATTATATTTATTATCATAATTATAATTATTATTAATAGTTATTATTATAATTATTATTATTATTATTATTTAATAAAAATAATAACACAGGGCAGAGGTGCTTTAAGTTGCCAGGGAAAGGATTAGTGAAGCTAAAAATCAGTGAAGATGTAAAAAACACATCACAGAAGGAATCTGTGGTTTTTCAGTGAAGTGGGTAGTTAGCAGAGTGCATCAGGACGTTGGTGCCAAAAGTGAATTCTGTGCACTCCCTGATAGACAGGATAGTCTATTGCTGCATGAAAAACTAAAGTGTAACGAGCAGTAAATAACCCACATGGAGACAGAAACTCAGAATAGTGGACCGAGAGGCTGATATTCTTCTTGTTTATCGTCCGGAACGTCAGTACGTAGAGAGACCCGACAAAATAAGACCTATTTGTGACTGACGGAAATTCTGCAAAACCACAGTTGAGTCCTGAGCAAGATGTAATGTGGGAAGTAATGATGATTAAGACACATGTGCAAAGTTGGGTAGCATTATTGTCGAAACGTTCCGCCTACACAGCAGCCTTCTTCAGTCAAGTTCAGAGGCACATGTGTCTTAATCATCAACTTGTCGGTATTTTATACCGTTTTGAACATACATATAGGGAGTCATGTTTGCACATAGCTAGTAACATGCTTGGAGAGTCTGAAACAATATCGAATGAGAAGGTGAAGATGGCTGCAGTGCGTATAATAACAATGAATATTGCGTACAACTCTGAGGTGAAAATGCTGCCCGTCTCTGGTGAATATCCTTGGATTACTCTATTTGGAAACACAGCTGTGTACACTACGCCATCTGACTATCTGGAAACGTCGCTGTAGACACCCGTAGCATGAGAATACTAATGAAAGAGTTATGGAAGAGTGACACATGTTCCTACATGTTGGTTTTTGGACATTCCAATAGGAACAAGCAAACGTGAATCGCTGGAACTTCTCGATGAAGACAGAAAGAATACGAGAGAAGTGAGTATAAAAAAGGGGGGACAATTAAGAGATATTGATGTAACAAATAGGAGTCAACGATTAAATCAATTCATCTTACTAAAATATGTGACCATTCTGTGCTTATGAATGTCGTGAAGATCGTGGAAGTGAGCACAATAAGAAAGGCATTAAGCATCGTGTTGATCCTTCAAAGAAGAAATATTTGTTTCTCTGTACAGACTCGACTACAGCAAGTGGAAAGACCTCTCAGCAAAATGGAATTTCTGAATGACAGTGAAAATCTTCAGAGTAGCTGGCAAGCTGTTTGAATATTTTCTTCTCCTACCACCCCCTATATTTTATTTTCTATGGGAAAATTTATTAATAGACAGAATACATTTACAGGAAATACAGACATGAATACAGTGGTACAATATGTTTAAGATTATGGATTTTCTCCAGCTCCTCCGAAGCCGGATGTGAGCCAAGTATGCAACAAGCATTTCCCCTCTGGATGGCCACGCTGAGGCGCTGGAACATGAAAATGGCTGCCCTTGGGTCACAGATGATGTCGGTGAGTCTGGACCCCAATTCTTTAAGGAAACGTGTGGCATTTTTTCCCCATAATCCCAAGGTCTCTGATCCAACTGGGACAAATTGATACTGTTAGCTTATGTCCCTGTACTTGCTGATCTTGTACTCCTCCCTGTGGTCGGCAGCTCCTCCCTGTCGTCCGACACTGCGACGGACATAGGTGTCAGCAAGCGTGGACACACAGGTATAGTCCCATGCTAAGAGCTTGCCATTCTTCCAAGGATAGATGGTGATTCGTCGGGGCAGTTTGCTGGGTTGTGGGTATTGTTGGCTTCTAGTGATCGGGGCTCCCTCTCGGCTGGGCATCCAGCTGTAGCAAGGGTTCTCTTTATATATATATATATATATATATATATATATATATATATATATATATATATATATATATATATATATATATATATATATATATATATATATATATATATATATATATATATATATATATATATATATATATATATATATATATATATATATATATATATATATTGAAAGAGACAGAGAGAGGTCATGGAAAAGATGTCAGAATGGGGAAGTGTAACAAGCGGGGTACCGGAAGAATCAGCTTTAGAGCCCGTACTGTCTCTGGTTTATGTGAAAGACATTCCGGATGGTGGGTAGTCATAATTATTCCTGTATGCTGATGATGTAAGATTAATGAGGAGATTAAAAAAAAATGAGGACGGGAAAAGGCTGCATGTTGATTCAAGTGGTTGCTCTTATTTAACAGAAGACCGGACACGGAGTTTATACTCGCAGGACAGAGGCTGCAAACTTCACTCGGAGAGAAAGACCTA
The DNA here is from genome assembly GCF_038502225.1 of Cherax quadricarinatus. Taxonomy (NCBI): domain Eukaryota; kingdom Metazoa; phylum Arthropoda; class Malacostraca; order Decapoda; family Parastacidae; genus Cherax; species Cherax quadricarinatus. The sequence goes on along the minus strand of NC_091310.1, from coordinate 37,499,074 downwards.
GGAGTGAGCATAGTGCTTAGCATATCGCTAAAGGCTCACATCAAATGAATAGCCTCTGAGACCAATTCTCATCTGGCAAATCCATGGATAACCTTCAGGAATCTTAACAAAGATTCATACCAAGACCTTTATACACCATATTTCAGGCCCATCTTGGAATATGCAGCACCGGAATGGTACTCACATCTGAGGAAGCATGTGGAGAAGCTGAATAAGTTGCAGAGGTATTCAGTGAGATTAGTTCCTGAGATAATGGTAATTAGCTACAAAAGAGAGACTAACGGAATTAAATCTAACGACACTGGAGAACAGAAGAAACGAGGGTGACACCATAACAAAAACAAAATACTAAAAGGAATTAATAGGGTAAACAGAGATATGCTGTTTGAGAGGCGGAAAACTGGTTCTCGGACATAGACACAGATGAACTATAAACTGTAGGCCCCATAAAGCTAAGACTGAGTGAATCTGAAGAGCGGCAAGTTCTGAGGCGTGGCCAGGACCTAGGACTCGACCCTGAAGCCACATATAGGCGAGTAAATTTTAGTGTGTACAGAAGCACATATATGCACACACATACACACACACACACACACACACACACACACACACACACACACACACACACACACACACACACACACACACACTCCTACGCTCATCCACGAAGGAAATGAACTCACAGGACATTTATAAATACAAGAAGAGGATCCAGGCAGCCAGAATTTCCTAGATGAACACACGAGCAGGGTTTCCCGAGTGGGAGAGGCTCTAAGCATCGCATCCGTGTGTGATATTTTGGAACCCTGAGGACATCATACTAATTGAAATGCTTCTGTGTGTATTTGTGTGTGTGCGTGCACTCACCTTTTAGTGGTTGCAAGGGCCGAGTCACTGTTGTTTAGCTGCGTGAGCATACAGTCTCATCTCCAGTCCCGCATATTGACTGACTGTGATAGAGTCCGTCACCCTCTAGAATTGTGAGATCAAATTTGTCATATACCTATGTATAGAGATGAATCCAACACCTCTTTTGCTTTCCCAGGACACTGCGTGTTCTGACCACCCTGAGACTGAAGAAATATTTTTTCTTCACATCCCTGTGACTCACGTATGTTTTTATCTTAAGATTGTATCCTCGTATTCCCGCTTCTCGAGTGGTGGTGTTCTTACCACTTTATCATGTTTTACTTATGCGCGTTTTGTACAGCGTTATCGTGTCTCATCTTTTCTCTAATGTCGTTAGGTTGAATTCCTGAAGTTGTTCCTCGTAGTTCATTCTCATTAGTGAACCTCTGAACTTTCTTCACTTTCCTGACATTCTCCATCAGAGTCATAAAAGCTTTTTATTAGAAAAGAACCGAAATCTGAAATTATACACTGCAATTGGTAAAAAAAAAAGTCATGCTATTATACACACAAATAATCCTCATTTAGAAGACTGAAACTCTCGGTCCGATTTGGTCCATTAACAAATTAGTAGTTAATGGCCCAAGCTGGACCGAAACGTCGTCACAACCTTCAGTCTTCTAACTGCAGATTATTTGACTATTTATTATGTTTTTTATGTGATGTATGACATGTACATTTACATTTATGTGAATTAAAAAATTTATCATTTAAATTTAGAAATTTATCAGAAATAGAAAGGCAGTCTGCTTTTATTAATCAATTAATAAAAGAATAATAATTTCTGGCTCATTATGTTTACTGTAGAACCTGGTTTCTTTATTTAAAAAGATTCTCTCGTAGAGAGAGAAAGTTACAAGACATTTCAAGACTGATGTGGCAGCTTAAGTATATTCGTTTAACATCTAAATCCAGAAACTAATAAATTTAACATAATGAAGTTTTGATTTTTGAAAAGTAACATCATTCAAAATATTTATAATCCCCGCCCATACCGTCGTTAGTTTGCAGTCGTATAATTACGATTTCTTGAGTCAAAATATCTATAAGTTGCGTATAAAGCTGTGGTGTTTTACACAGACTTTCATTTCTTGGCGCTGTGTAGTAAATGTTCTGGTAATGAATGGTCTTCTTTTAATAAAAGTGACAGTGTTGACTACCTCAGTGAGCACATCTGTCAGTTGTAAGTTCATACTGATGAAGATAACAAATCTTTTGATGCTCAGTGTGGCGATATATTTTTCCATGCGTGCTACAGCACCTGACATTTTTTCCTGTCGCTGCTGCAACTTCATCAGTGTATGTGCTGGAACATCAGTGCATGTGCTGGAACATCAATGCATGTGCTGGAACATCAGTGCATGTGCTGGAAGATCAGTGCATCTGCTGGAACATCAATGCAAGTGCTGGAACATCGGTGCATGTGCTGGAACATCAGTGCATGTGCTGGAACATCAGTGACAGGATTTTTCACCAGTCTTCATGAATGAAGAGACTAAATAGAATATTTGTTCATCATTGGTTCCAGCAGGAAGAAGATGGACAGTAAACACATCATCTCCAATATAAGATTCATGTATATAAAGCACAAACCCAAGTAACGTTCCTTAAGTTGCAGCGAGGAAACTACTGGACTCAACTTTACTCATAAGTGACGCGACTATAACTGTGTTATCAGAGAGCCGCGGTGATGGGTTCCTCGTCAGGACACAACACAGTGTCTCCTGACTCATGGCGTTAACCAGGTGATGATTCGTATAGTGGTAAGTCATCCTGTTTCCTACACCAGCTAGGTTTAGAACTCCGCTTAATAAAAAATATACATCAATAATAATAATAAAAATACATAGCAGTGTATTAGAGAGTGATAGATAATTAATTTTACAGTACTCTTATCATCTACAATACATTGTACCAGATCAGTCTGACCAGTGTATGTTCACAATGTTGACTCGTGTGTGTTACTGTGACTGCATGACCCACCACTTGCCAGATGATATTGTTTTATACAGTCATCGGGAGGAGAAGAAACCTCCAAGGAAACTGCACGTATCACGAAGAGGATATTTGATCACAGCTCTCTGTGCACACTCAAGACAAACCCCACGGAAGCCCAGGCTCCGTGGAGCAGTCTGACAACCTCACGATTGTTGGAAAACATTAATAATCATAAATACAGCAAAAAAAGAGTAAAATAATATTGACATATTCATGGTGTTCATTCAAGTAATGTTTCCATAAAACCTCTCCAGAATTTTTAAATAGAAGCAACAGCATAATTTGTGTTTCTTGGTGTTGCGCATTAGAGGGAATGAGACACATGTGCAACATTTGGGTAACTTTATTATTGAAGCGTTGCGCCACACAGTGGCTTCTTCAGTCCAGTGCAGAGATAGGTGGAAGATGAGGAGGAATCTGAGGTAATCAGTCCCTCAGCCTGGAATCGATGTGTTCAGTCCATTAATCTTGACAAAAGTGCACTTTTTGTCAATTACAATTAAAATTTCATATTATATAAAATGAAACATTAGGTTGCTATGTTGTTTTTGGAACAAAAAAAAAATAGCAAAAGATACATAACACTATTTTCATGTGATATAAAATTGGCAATTAATGTGAATATACCAATAGTTGTATGTCTGTGCATATATATGTATATATATATACACCGAGAGGGTGCGCCTGCCTTAATGTAGATGCACTGAGAGGTGAGTGTTTCTCAATTTATACTCATTCTGAGGTATGTGTGTATGTGTACTCATCTATATTTGGCTGCAGGTGTGTGTGTGTGTTTGTGTGTGTGTGTGTGTGTTTGTGTGTGTGTGTGTGTGTGTGTGTGTGTGTCTGTGTGTGTGTGTGTGTGTGTGTGTGTGTGTGTGTGTGTGTGTGTACTCACCTAGTACTCACCTAGTTGAGGTTGCGGGGGTCGAGCCCGAGCTCCTGGCCCCGCCTCTTCACTGATCGCTACTAGGTCACTCTCTCTGAACCGTAAACTTTATCATACCTCTGCTTAAAGCTATGTATGGATCCTGCCTCCACTACATCGCTTCCCAAACTATTCCACTTACTGACTACTCTGTGGCTGAAGAAATACTTCCTAACATCCCTGTGATTCATCTGTGTCTTCAACTTCCAACTGTGTCCTCTTGTTACTGTGTCCAATCTCTGGAACATCCTGTCTTTGTCCACCTTGTCAATTCCTCTCTGTATATTGTATGTCGTTATCATGTCCCCCCTATCTCTCCTGTCCTCCAGTGTCGTCAGGTTGATTTCCCTTAACCTCTCCTCGTAGGACATACCTCTTAGCTCTGGGACTAGTCTTGTTGCAAACCTTTGCGCTTTCTCTAGTTTCTTTACGTGCTTGGCTAGGTGTGGGTTCCAAACTGGTGCCGCATACTCCAATATGGGTCTAACGTACACGGTGTACACGGTGTACACGGTGTGTATGTGTGTGTGTGTGTGTGTGTGTGTGTGTGTGTGTGTGTGTGTGTGTGTGTGTGTGTGTGTGTGTGTGTGTGTGTGTGTGTGTGTGTGTGTGTGTGTGTGTGTGTGTGTGTGTGTGTGTGTGTGTGTGTGTGTGTGTGTGTGTGTGTGTGTGTGTGTGTGTGTGTGTGTGTGTGTGTGTGTGTGTGTGTGTGTGTGTGTGTGTGTGTGTGTGTGTGTGGTGTGTATGTCACTTTACATCAGCTGAAAGCTGACTTTAACCTCTACTGAAAGGATTAAAACATTCTTGAACGCACATGTACAATACGGTCTCAATGACCCTCTTGTACTCAGGTGGCGATAAATTCAGAAGTAAACAATAAACAAGTTGAACAAACTCGCCACTCCACGACTCCCTCATTTCTACTTTAATAAGAAAATAAAATTTTAGATGAATTAATATCCAGGTTTCGAAAACGGCTACGAATACATTTTCTTGTCCAGTAAATAACCGATGATAAGATCCACGTTGAAATCATTTACAAAGGCGAGAGTGTTAAATAGAGTAATGTTATATATATTTTTTTTTTCCTGAGATTAGCTCCTCGTCCATGTCGATATTTACAAAGCTTCACCATAAGGAATGAAAAGATAAGAATGCAGAGAGGCAGGAACTTACAAATAAAGTGTATTTACAACGAGTGCCTTTTAAAAGAATATATTTATAAGGAATGAGTTTGGAAAAAAATACGTTTCCAGAGAATTTTTTTTTTTTTTTTACAGTGTTTACAAGAATGACTTCACGATGAAAGAATTTACAAAGAAAACATTTTCAAGGAATGAACTTACAAAGAATACATTTACCAAAAAAAAAAAATGTATTTACAAATAATTTTTTTTACCAAATTTTATTTACCTTGGATATACAACCAATATATTTGCAGTCACTTAGAGGATAAATTCATATATACTCATTTATTAAAAAAAATGTACCTTCCGAATATAAACATTTATTAAGTTTTTTTTTTTTTTTTTTTTTTTTTTTTTTTTTTTTTTTTTTTTTTTTTTTTTAGGTTTCCAGCTTCTCGACTGCGATTTGCTAATTAGAGCTGAATATCACCTGTCACTTAACAAAACAGTGATTAAATAAAACTCTCTGTTTATATACGCTGAGACATAACTGCATCTCGTTGTATATACTCTGGGAGATACACACATTACTTGGCAATATATGCAGTGAAATATTCACAGATCTCTGGGTATATGCCAGTATACACTGAGAGATAAACACATCTCCACATTTTTATTATTATTATTAACACATCGGCCGTCTCCCACCAAGGCAGGGTGGCTAGAAAAAGAAAAACTTTCATCATTCGCTACATCACTATCTTGCCAGAGGCGTGCTTACACTACAGTTATAAAACTGCAACATTAAAAACCCCTCCGTCAGAGTGCCGGCACTGTGCTTCCCATCTCCAGGACTCAAGTCCGGCCTGCCGGTTTCCCAGAATCCTTTCATGAATGTCACCTTGCTCACACTCCGTCAAATCCTAAAAACCATTTGTCTCCATTTGCTCCTATCTATGGTGTTGGAAGTCAAAGCCCCTCGCACACAAAACCTTCTTTACCCCCTCCATCCAAGCTTTACTAGGCCGACCCCTACCTCGCCTTCCCTCCACTACAGATTTATACAGTTTCGAAGTCATGTCCGAACGACCTCAACAACCTCTCCTCAGCCCTCTGGATAATAGTTTTGGTAATCCCGCATCTCCTCCTAATTTCCAAATTACGAATTTTCTGCATTATACTCACACCACACACATTGCCCTCAGACATTACATCTCCACTGCCTCCAGCCTTCTCCTCGTTGCAACATTCACCCCCCATGCTTCACACCCACATAAGGGCTTCCATCTCTACGTAAATACACACACACACACACACACACACACACACACACACACACACACACACACACACATATATATATATATATATATATATATATATATATATATATATATATATATATATTTATATATATATACAAGATATATATATATATATATATATATATATATATATATATATATATATATATATATATATATATATATATATATATATATATATATATATATATATATATATATATATATATATATATATATGTGTGTGTGTGTGTGTGTGTGTGTATACGATACAAGATACGCACCACACTGTATAAATTCCTTGAGAGATATGCACCTAAAAATTTATATGCACTGAAAAATACACACACATATCTGTGCATATACAGTGAAATACACACACCTTTCGGTGTATATACAATGAGAGATGCACAACTTTCTTGTATATTCTCTGAAATAAATACATTTCTTTTATACATTCAGAGAAATAGAAGTCTCTAGGTATCTATACAGCACTCGGCGCTTATACACCGACACACACACACACACACACACACACACACACACACACACACACACACACACACACACAAAACATTCAGTGGGAGAGGGAACTGACAGGAAAACCAGTACAAGAAATGATGGACTGTGTGGCAACAAAATGCAAGGAGGCAGAGGAGAGGTTTGTTCCCAAGGGAAACAGAAATAATGGGAAGAACAGAACGAGTCCTTGGTTCACCCAAAGGTGTAGGGAGGCAAAAACTAGGTGTACTAGAGAATGGAAAAGGTACAGAAGACAGAGAACTCAGGAAAATAAAGAGATTAGCCGAAGAGCCAGAAATGAATATGCACAGATAAGAAGGGAGGCTCAGCGACAATATGAAAATGACATAGCATCGAAAGTCAAGACTGACCCGAAGCTGTTGTACAGCCACATCAGGAGGAAAACAACAGTCAAGGACCAGGTAATCAGACTGAGGAAGGGTGATGGGGAATTCACAAGAAACGACCGAGAGGTATGTCAGGAGCTCAACACGAGATTTAAAGAAGTATTTACAGTGGAAACCAGTAGGACTCCAGGAAATCAGAACAGGGGGGTACACCAGCAAGTGCTGGATGAGGTACATATAACCAAGGAGGAAGTGAAGAAGCTGCTATGCGAACTTGACACCTCAAAGGCGGTGGGACCAGACAACATCTCTCCGTGGGTCCTTAAAGAGGGAGCAGAGATATTGTGTGTGCCATTAACAAAGATCTTCAACACATCATTTGAAACTGGGCAACTCCCTGAGGTATGGAAGATGGCAAATGTAGTCCCAATTTTTAAAAACGGAGACAGACATGAGGCACTAAACTACAGACCTGTATCACTAACGTGTATAGTATGCAAGGTCATGGAGAAGATAATCAGGAGGAGAGTGGTGGAGCACCTGGAAAGAAACAAGTGTATAATTGACAACCAGCATGGTTTCAGGGAAGGAAAATCCTGTGTCACAAACCTACTAGAGTTTTATGACAAGGTGACAGAAGTAAGACAAGAGAGAGAGGGATGGATCGACTGCATTTTTTTGGACTGCAAAAAGGCCTTCGACACAGTTCCTCACAAGAGGTTACTGAAAAAGCTAGAAGATCAGGCACACATAACAGGAAAGGCACTGCAATGGATCAGAGAATACCTGACAGGGAGGCAACAACGAGTCATGGTACGTGACGAGGTGTCAGAGTGGGCGCTTGTGACAAGCGGGGTTCCACAGGGGTCAGTCCTAGGACCTGTGCTGTTCTTGGTATATGTGAACGACATAACGGAAGGGATAGACTCAGAAGTGTCCTTGTTTGCAGATGATGTGAAGTTAATGAGAAGAATCAAATCGGATGAGGATCAGGCAGGACTACAAAGAGACCTGGACAGGCTACAAGCCTGGTCCAGAAACTGGCTCCTTGAGTTTAACCCTGCCAAATGCAAAGTCATGAAGATTGGGGAAGGGCAAAGAAGACCGCAGACACAATATAATTTAGATGGCCAAAGACTGCAAACCTCACTCAAGGAAAAAGATCTGGGGGTGAGTATAACACCGAGCATATCTCCTGAGGCGCACATAAATCAGATAACTGCTGCAGCATACGGGCGCCTGGCAAACCTACGGATAGCGTTCCGATACCTCAATAAGGAGTCGTTCAAGACACTGTATACCATTTACGTCAGGCCCATACTGGAGTATGCAGCACCAGTTTGGAATCCACACCTAGTCAAGCACACACACACACACACACACACACACACACCTATCGTGGAAAAAAATATATTACGTTTTTGTTGAGGTTCAGTTAGCGCAGAAATCAACGAAGTGTATTACTTGCGAAACTGGACTTGTGCTCGTTGCAGGACGGAGGGATTTTCGGGAGATGACGAATATGTGAAGCTGGTGAAGCTTTAAGTGTTACAAGGCTGTATTTTGGTGTCATATGCAATGGTTTATAGGTCAGAGTTGAGGACTTTATGGGATATTTCAGTGGTGAAAAGAGAAAGGAAGATAGATAGATAGATAGATAGATAGATAGAGAGAGAGAGAGAGAGAGAGAGAGAGAGAGAGAGAGAGAGAGAGAGAGAGAGAGAGAGAGAGAGAGAGAGAGAGAGAGAGAGAGTATGAAACACATTCGTACAGCATAATGATGTCAACGAGATAAAGTCAGTTGATCAAATGAAAATGCTGGCCCACAGATGGCTCCAACTTCATCCCGTTCCCTACTTGTATGTCTCATAACAATAAAAATGCTTTCAAATGAGCTGATGTAGGTAACAGCTCTTAGCTTGTCAATAAAGTTAGGAATCCTTAACCTGTAAATAGCTTGTCAATAAAGCTAGGGATCCTTAACCTTGTCAAACCCTGTGTAAAAAAGAAAAAAAAAAAAAAAAAAAGAGAGAGAGAGGGAGAGAGAAACAGAGAGAGAGAGAAACAGAGGGAGAGAGACACACACACAAATGACAGGTGTAGAGGCTCTTCTACACGTGTTTACACTCTGAAATCTTGTTTCTTACGACTCTCAATTTCCCCTACCTCCTTATACTCACTCTTACCTACTTGTTCTCCTTCCCCCCTTCTCATCTCCTTCCTCCTCCCTTCTCTCTCTCTCTTTTCCCTAGTCCCCTTTTCCACCCTTGTCAATCCACCTCCTACCTATTCTGGATCCAATCCTCTATCCTTCATACGCAGCTTCTCTTCTATAATTCAGTGCATGCCTCTCTCTCTCTCTCTCTCTCTCTCTCTCTCTCTCTCTCTCTCTCTCTCTCTCTCTCTCTCTCTCTCTCTCTCTCTGTCCCATCCCGACCCTCTAGTATAGCCCATTCCTGCTGTCTCTTCTCACCTTCGTATCTTTCTCATTCTCTTCCCTTTCATTACCCCCTTCCATCGCATCATCTCCTTCCCTCCCAGATTCACTTCAAGTCATGTCTTAAGACTGCAGTGCAGCAGTGGGAAGATAACACACCGACACAGAGGAGAGGAAACACACAGGTGGGAAAAAAACACAGCAAAACCAATGAAAAAACATCAAGGAAAATCAGAGAAAATGTGAGCAGAAGTATTTCGGTTACAGAACGATCCGAGGAAAGATATCCCTGTGTTTCATAAGCCCAGCCCCATGCACGCGAAATGAACAGTGTAGAGTGAGGTACAAGTCGCTAATGCCTTAAATGATAGCAATGAAGATTTGAAGCCATTCAGAAGAGGCATTCACAAGTCATCACATGGAGATTAATATTCTAGTTTCTTCAATACAGTGACAAATTAGGACGTACACAGCCCAAATATTTGGAGGAAAAAAAGAAAGAAAATAAATTCTAGCAACCTTCTAAAGGTAGACAGTTGGATGAAATAGGAAGAGGAGGTGGGGGGGGGAGGAATAGAGGATGGATTAAAAGAAGGCGGTATAGAATAAGGAGTATGAGGAAGAATGGGAGGATAAAAAGGCGAGAATGGAAAAGACGGGAAGGTACACAACACAGTAGGAACAGTGGGAAAAACCAGGAGGGCGAGAAGAAACAAGTAAACAAGGAAGGCGAGGAACTGGCGGAACAAGAGGAGGAGAAGACATGGGAAGAGTACACAGGAGAAGTCCTCAGGGTTTATATCAAGGTTCACCTCTGAAAAAAAAAAGCCTCTCCTTCTTGAGAGTAGAATAATGTAGCTAAAGGCTCTCTCCCCACCACTCACTCTCTCCGGCTATGCTTTCTTCTCCAGAATATGGGTTGAGAGAATTACCATTTTAAATACCTTTCTATACTTCCGAGTATCAGACTGCACGTGACCAACTGCCCAATCACCCCCTTTTTTTTCTCTTTTCCATCCGTCCTCACTAGGTGGCGACGTAGGAGCGACTGACTAAATATAAATATTATCAATTCCATCAAGGGAAGGTTCTCTCTTTAGTCATTGTCTGATCCAGGGCTAACTAAAACCTCGTCCAGTCTTCGCGTGCAGTTATGAATTGTTCCAGCCAGGGTATTGTGGGCTAGTTGTGAATTGTTCCAGCCAGGGTATTGTAGGGTAGTTGTGAATTGTTCCAGCCAGGGTATTGTGAGCTAGTTGTGAAATGCTCCACCCGGGGTAGTTATTTTGTTCTTCACGTCGTTGTTCGTCAAGAGGCGGGATTCAATAGAATCATAGATGGAGTTTGGCTGCTGAGAGGATGGGCCCAGTAGATGGAATTTGTTAGTTAAGAGGAGGGACTCGATAGACAGAACCTGCAACTTGAGATGCAGGGCCCAGGAGATGAAACTCGTTTTTCAAATATAGGTGATTACATACATATATATATATATATATATATATATATATATATATATATATATATATATATATATATATATATATATATATATATATATTATATATATATACATATATATATATATATATAATATATATATTGAGATATATATATATATATAAACTATTTTTATATATATATATATATATATATATATATATATATAATTCTGTGTATAAACAATATATATGCATACTATACACATACATAAATACATACTATACATATATAAATACATACGTATATAAGCATGTAAATACAAATATAAATACATTAATACAGTCCTACTTATGTGCATACAAACCATATTTTCCGGCATATAAAACGCACTTATATGCGTCTTATATGCTCAAGGTCAGGGTCAAGGGTAGGCTTTGAGTTTCGCTTTAGCATCTGTTTACTAACGTTACGTAACAAGTGTTTGCAAACATCGTCTTATATTGTCTTACATTATCATGCGCCTTATATGCAGAAGACACAGTATCTACTTATGTACATACCTACGTACATACATAGATACATAGAAATATAAGTCATACATGTGTAGTTTATATTACTCAATAATCCTGGAACACCGTAACGTTCACTGGACACTTGATCAATTTCACACATCAAGGTGGAGTCAGTGAGAGCATCGATGCTCTTGACCTCAGCCGGGAGGAGGAGGAGGAGGAAAAAGAGGAGGAGAAGAAGGAAAACGACGAAAAGGTGAAGGAAATAGGGAAGAAGAAGAAGAAGGGGAGGAGGGCATCTTCAAGTAATCTCACCAGGTCAGGGCTGAACCAAGAGGCGGTGTCACAGGTCACCTTGGAGGAAGCCTTCTGACCTTAAAGGTCAAAGCATGTGCCTTTATTTCGTGGTCGCTCTTTCCAAAAAAGACCCCAAATGGTCCGTAATGTTGTGTTAAGTCACTGGTGATTCATTTATTTTTTTTCACGTTTTGTGTGTGTGTGTGTGTGTGTGTGTGTGTGTGTGTGTGTGTGTGTGTGTGTGTGTGTGTGTGTGTGTGTGTGTGTGTGTGTGTTTCTTTATTCCCAAACCTGGAAAAGGACTCACAGCGATCAGAAAGATGACACAGTGACCTGAAAGATGACACAGTGACCTGGAAGATAACACAGTGACCTGGAAAATGACACAGTGACCTGGAAGATGACACAGTAACCTGGAAGATAACAGAACTCTAGAGGACGACGCAATAGTCTGGAAGATGATACAATAGCCTTGAAGATGAACCAGTGGACTGGAAGATGACGCAGTGGCCTCGAGGATGACGCAGTGGTCTGGAAGATGACTCAGAGAATAGGAAGAAAACGAGTTTCAGGACACAATGATCCAGAGACCACATTCTTGAAAGTGTCTGAAAACACTGCTTCTCTTGGGACGAGTAATATGTGTGTGTGTGTGTGTGTGTTTGTGTGAGTGTACTCACCTAGTTGTGGTTGCAGGGGTCGAGTCGCAGCTCCTGGCCCTGCCTCTTCACTGGCCGCTACTCGGTCACTCTTCCCGCTCCATGAGCTTTATCATACCCCTGCCTAAAGCTATGTATGGATCCTGCCTCCACTACATCACTTCCCAGACTATTCCACTGCCTGAGAACTCTGTGACTGAAAAAGTGTGTGTGTGTGTGTGTGTGTGTGTGTGTGTGTGTGTGTGTGTGTGTGTGTGTGTGTGTGATTGTGTGTGTGTGTGTGTGTGTGTGTGTGTGTGTGATTGTGTGTGTGTGTGTGTGTGTGTGTGTGTGTCGTGGGAGTTCTTGGAAGGGAGTTAGTAGCGAAGAAAATAGTGTAGACTGTTATAAGGAGGCGTTATTATTGATATTACCTGGGGAACCCAGCCTGACCACGTCCGCCAGTCTCTAGGTCTGTCAAGAAGTGTGGAAGATCCCTATCGGTGCATGTGCAGGATGCAGCGAGGTTTGACAGGGAACATGACCATAATCTACTATCAATGTATATAATACTACACAAGTATTACACTGTTAACATGTGTATATGTGTGTGTGTGTGTGTGTGTGTGTGTGTGTGTGTGTGTGCTTGTTTCAGGCTCTGAACTACGTGTACGTATGTTTGAAAATATCAACTTCTCAACCTCAAAATTTTCGTTATTGAAACATTACAAAAAAATGTATATTTTATGACTACTAAATATATATATTTTATAGCTTTACCTTATATTTGTAGCTAAAAAAAATGTGTGATTTATTTCCCTCAATATTTTTCAAGGAAATTGATTAAAAAAAATATCAATATCCCAAGGACTGCATTTCTTTCTCGAGAACTTCACCGGAATGATCAGTTTCCTGGAAGAAAACGTAGGTAATATATTGTTAAGTCTCCCCTAACAGCACCAGAGGCGGAATAAGTCTACGGGTTTTACTCGTCAAGAAGACCTCTGTGGTTCCCACTCTCTCTCTCTCTCTCTCTCTCTCTCTCTCTCTCTCTCTCTCTCTCTCTCTCTCTCTCTCTCTCTCTCTCTCTCTCTCTCTCTCTCTCTCTCTCTCTCTCATTTTCTGCTTATGTACACTCATTATTTACACCATGTTTCTGTATTCTTTCCCTATTTATGTCGTCACCCTTATTTGCGAAGCTTTGCAGCTTCAAGTCTACTGACGTGCTCACTTCGTGATTGGCGCTTTCAGCGGCTCTCATCCCTATATTTCAGACCCATCTATCTTTCGAGTCTATCTGTAAACCGTTCCTTTCAGGCCAATCTGTCAGGCCTATTTTTTTTCTGTGAATGAAAACCTCATATGAGGTCTCTTGAATAAACAGTTTGATTTCAGTTTTTTTTTATTGTCAATAAACTTGAGAAAAACCTAAGTTATTTGTTTTACTTAAAACAGTTATCAGAAAAAATATATTATATTTTCCTTATGAATTTTCAGTTTATAGAAGAGAAATATATTAATAATCATATACTATAATTTTTATGTAGGAGTTCCATGAGACAAAAAATATTTCAAGGGTTCCTCAGCCTGTCAGCCTGTCAGCCAGCCTGTCAGCCAGCCTGTCATCCCAGTTACTAAGCTTAGGAATGGGAATAATCCCAGAAGAGTCATCAATATAAATCTGGTGACCATTACCAGTTTAAACTTATGTAAACAATTAGGTGGTGATGAGACTCCAAACATTTGGTTTTTCTGAGCGAAAAGTCCACCTGACCGCAGCATCCTCTTGGGATGACACGAAGCATCACTGAAGACAAGTGGATAAGAGACACTGCGTCACAGACTTCGTCTGATTGGACTTTTTTGACTAGTAAAACTATGTAAAACAAAAATCTTATTGTGACTGCTTGATCATTTTAGGACTCTCTTGAGATGAATTTGAAATCTGCCCATAAATCTTTTTTTTCACATGAATGACAGGTTAGCCGGCGGAAGGTCTCGGTGAGATGACCAAAAACCCAACTGACCTGGACATCATTTACCAAGACCAGCGTCAGGAGTAGTTTTCTCTTCTTAAGAACAACATATATAATTGTCAACCTTCTTCCCGTGAGGCAGTAGAGAAGAAATTGATTTAATAATAAATATGCGAAGAGTTACAACGGAGTGTGAGTGTGAGGGAGCGTGGAGGCTCGATCCTCAGTCTGTTGAGGGCGAGACTGACAAACTACCTGGTTGTACATACTTGAAAGATAATTTGTAGGAGAGATAGGAGATGGTAAAAAACAAAACAAATAAACAATGATGAAGTGAGTGTTTAGGTAGTAAAGCCTGGAAGTATCTTCTTCCTCTTCCTCCTCTTCTTCTCCTTCTTCCTTTTCTTCTTCTTCTTCTTCTTCTTCTTCTTCTTCTTCTTCTTCTTATCATTATTATTATTATTATTATTATTATTATTATTATTATTATTATTATTATTGTTATTATTATTATTATTATTATTATTATTATTATTATTATTATTATTATTATACGCATTTGGAAGAGATAAATCCGCATGGTTCATAATACGCCTAGGGAATGGAAGGTCATCAGATCTGAGCGAAAGAAGGGTAGCTACAGTTCCTTGAATCAAGAGCCCTTCACCAGCGTCAAGGTCGTTTGGTAGTTCATCCATACTCAGCCAGGGAGTATTAAGATCTAAATCACTGTTCTTTATGTTAGCATACGTCACGCTAAAGTCACTCAACAGATGGCGTCGGGATACACAAACATAGCTGGAAAACCTACTTAGCGTAGAAGCTGGACACATGTGCAACTCTTAGGCATCTTTATTGAGGAAACGTTTCGCCACACAGTGGCTTCATCAGTCCATACGTAAGTTCAACTTGAAACTTCAAGTTTCTCCTACGTATGGACTGATGAAGCCACTGTGTGGCGAAACGTTTCCTCAATAAAGATACCCAAGAGTTGCACATGTGTCTAATTTATCAACATGTCGGTTCTCTGAACCATTCATCTACTTAGCGTAGAAGCTCTCCACAGCGCCATACACTGACAAGATATATGTTCGCTGTGCGCCAGAAAGTGACGACCAGTGTACCTTCAGGTCAAAATAATTTTTTCGTAGTTATAGAGATTTTGACATTAGTCGAGTCAGCTGAGAAAATTCTTTACTGTAAGTTCACGAGAAGAAAAAATGAGTCTACGTGGAGGGTGTTGCTGGGGGTCAACGCCCCCGCGGCCCAGTGCTTGACCAGGCCTCCCTGTGGATCAGGATCTGATCAACTAGGCTGTAACACTGCTGGTGTTGTTTACAAAATCCAGGTTATTGCTGTTTTTCTTACAGACGTTGTTAGTTAACATTGTTAACGTGCATTTCATGGGGGGCTAATATGTACTTCATGGGAGGTTAACATGTACTTCATGGGAGGTTAACATGTACTTCATGGGAGGTTAACATGTACTTCATGGGAGGTTAACATGTACTTCATGGGAGGTTAACATGTACTTCATGGGAGGTTAACATGTACTTCATGGGAGGTTAACATGTTCTTCATGGGAGGTTAACATGTACTTCATGGGAGGTTAACATGTACTTCATGCGAGGTTAACATGTGGTATTAACCTTGGTAATAATAGTTACCGACACGTTTGTTTACAAAGACATATGTACAAACACCGTGACTAAATTTATTAGAAAACGTTTCGGTCCTGAGACCTTGATCACTTCTAACATATAGAAGTTAATAAGACAGTATATATAGGCGCAGAGGCTGAGGACAGGTAGACAGTGTCTACCTGTCCTCATCCCAATATGGTTAACATGTACCTTATTGAAGGTTAATAGCATAAAGAATTCAGTACACGCTAATAGATGCAGTAATTTATTAAAGCAAGGATAACTGAGTTACACGTGAAATAGCCGGTCTGTTATTTACATGTCGAACAGGAAGGTCTTCCAGCCGGAGAACCTGAAGAATAACTACTCTTCGAGTCATCACCCGACAGAGACCCCCCTACCCTGTCAGGAAGCAGTGTCATGTATGCTGACCAACCGAACACCACCACCGCTGTCAGCCTTACTCGACTCCCTTAGCGCGCTGCTCTTCAGCGAAGCGGATCTGCTGGAGGGCGTGAGCGGGGAGTGGGTGATCCTTGGGGATGAGGTCGGACTGGGGCTGGAAGCCGTTCTCATCAGCGATATACCGGACCTCAGCGATGGTGCCGTCGTCAAGGGGAAACCTGAAGGCACAGAGACTTTACTGAAGAGTGCATATTGAGGTACAGTGTGAGGAGGGAAGAATAATCTGATTATGGAGTCCTTCCGAGAGGCGGAACGAGCAGTGAGTCTCCAAGATTCGCAGCACCGGATAACCCTCACGAGATCATCACCTCACGTAATAATATTTATTACTGTACGAGATTTCAGAGGATATTTTTTTTTCTTCTTTTATCTATTCCTGGATTTCCTGCCAACTGGTTGTGTGGCGAGTACATGAAATTTCCGTTTTTATTGACAAGAAAAATAATACCTAGAAGGACTCCAATGGAAATAAGTCGCTTTAACTTTTCCGAGTTATCGTAGGTAATTTACGAGTGTAACTATGTATGATAATTGTATTAAGTGTACCTGTACCTTAATACTTACTTACCTAGCGTCAGAAAACGTAGAGCACAGACCATGTACTAACTTAAGCAAGCATGATATGAATCCTGGTAATTGATAACGGCAAGCGGTCTAAACAAACACTAGGACATATTTAATAGAGAACATTTCGCTCCTGGGACCTTGATCACTTCTACCATGTTAGAAGTGATCAAGGTCCCAGGATCGAAACGTTGTCTAGTATATCCCAGCATTTGCTCCTGTGTCTTTTTAAACCTTCAGTAACCAAGCTTACTTAGGGATACCTAAAGAGGCAGACAACTAGAAGAAAATTAACACGAATGTATATACTTGGTATACCTTTACTGAAAATGGTTCGGTACTGGAACCTTGGTCACTTGAAATACAATGTCCCAGTACCGAAACGCTTTCAATAAAGGTGTCCTCAGTGTATGCATTCGTGTCCGTTTCCCTCCAGACTACAATATATTAAATACTACCAGACATAAGCCACGCTTTGATATTATATTTTTTTTATTGCCAGATAACTTTAGGTTATTTAACCTAACATTTCTGCCTGCATCATGCAGGAATTATCGAAGTGGTGCCAGGAATACCTCAGAGTACCCCTCCCGGTAGCCACTGAGAGGAAGTGTGAGGAATATATCAGTGGACACCTGGAAGAATACACTGAGGTATTTCTCACTCTGCAATGGGAGCGAGAATGCCCATTCGATTTGTAGGACAGGATGCGTTACAGGATTTGTGAGAAAATTTGCCTCGTGCGTTATCACTGTAATCTAAAGTTTTACGAAAAGTTATAGTGCTTTAATTATCGGTTCGGTGAACTAATTATTGACGTGAAATTATTACGTTTGCTGTGAATTCCACCTGCTGCTAGTCCTCTTAACTTACTTCACTGCTCCATGTTGACCTGATCAGTCCATGCTGACCTGATCCCTCCATTTCCTTCTCTGAGCAAACGCTTGATGCTGACTTTTGTCCTCTGTGTGATGATCTGTCTCCCTCCATGTTGACCTGAAATCTCCATGTTCCTACCTGAAGACACCCTCCATGTTGACCTGACCTCTTCATGTCCCTACCTGAAGACACCCTCCATGTTGACCTGGCCCGCAGCACCTGGGGTGCCCGAGGCCGACACGCTGATGCCGTTATCAGCCTCGAAGGCGTAGTTGAAGTTGCCGTCACCGGAGTCACTTCGCTGGTCGCTGATGATCTCGACGATCTTGTCCTGAGGGGCGGCGGCGACCACGACGACCAGACAGGCGAAGATCACCTGCAGATACAGCAGTAGTAACAGAAGCAGCAATAACAATACGAGAGTAACAGCAGCAGTAATAGCAGTAGTAACAGCAGCAGTAACAACAGCAATAACAGCAGGAGAACAACGAAATAGGAGCTTATCTGAAATGAAATCAGTACTATGGACTTCTAGTGTGCAACATAATCCTGATATTGGACCTCTGAAAGGCACAGCTACTCCATACAGGTTTACTGCACGTTTTTGTTAATATATTGTTATTACAGGGTACAACAGCTGATGTGAAAGATTCAGTTTATTTTACGCAGAAATTGCAACTTATGGAGCCAGAATTGAGTAAAAAAAAAACTTGTCTCCACGAGACTTGGCTGGTGAACCTTCTAAGAATGGTGAAGGGCTCGTGAGGGGCTCTTGATTCAAGGAATTGAAGTTACCCTCTTCATTAGATCAAACCTGATTGCCTCCCATTTCCTTGGCGCTGTATGACCCTAAGATTTAGTGTTTCTTCTTGAATCTATTATTAATAATAATAATAATAATAATAATAATAATAATAATAATAATAATAATAATAATAATAATAATAATAATAATAATAATAATAATAAGAAGAAGAAGAAGAAGAAGAAGAAGAAGAAGAAGAAGAAGAAGAAGAAGAAGGATTCCGGGTTTACGTAAGGATGTGTGGATAGCGTGTGTGTGTGTGTGTACTCACCTAGTTGAGGTTGCAGGGGTCGAGTCCAAGCTCCTGGCCCCGCCTCTTCACTGGCCGCTACTAGGTCACTCTCCCTGAACCATGAGCTTTATCATACCCCTGCTTAAAGCTATGTATGGATCCTGCCTCCACTACATCGCTTCCCAAACTATTCCACTTACTGACTACTCTGTGACTGAAGAATTACTTCCTAAAATCGGTGTAATTCATCTGAGTCTTCAACTTCCTTGTTGCTGTGTCCCATCTCTGGAACATTCTGTCTCTGTCCACCTTGTCAATTCCTCTCAGTATTTTATGTCGTTATCATGTCTCCCTATCTCTCATGTCCTCTCCTCGTAGGACATACCTCTTAGCTCTGGGATTAGTCTTGTTGCAAACCTTTGCACTTTCTCTAGTTTCTTTACGTGCTTGGCTAGGTGTGGGTTCCAAACTGGTGCCGCATACTCCAATATGGGCCTAACATACACGGTGTACAGGGTCCTGAACGATTCCTTATTAAGATGTCGGAATGCTGTTCTGAGGTTTGCTAGGCACCCATATGCTGCAGCAGTTATTTGGTTGATGTACGCTTCAGATATGCCTGGTGTTATACTCTCCCCAAGATCTTCTCCTTGAGTGAGGTTTGTACATACACTTCTACACAGCGGAACGTGATGTCAGTATAAGCTTTTTCTTAAATATGTCATCTTTTCACTATTGTTGTAGTACACTATCTCTAGCTGAAACCACAAAATATTAAACTCTGACCTGTAATTTTTCGTGATGTGAGAATAGGCTGTTTCAAGGATAGTTTATATTGTGCTCGCTTATGGAATTGTCTTAATTATCCTCAAATAACGAGGTACATATACTAGCGTTATTCTCCTATTATTACGCAGTCATCCACACACTGTTTACACAATCACTCACATGTTGTTTACACAGCTATTCACTCGATAAATATTGTGTATTGAATTGTCAAAAAGAATTTATTCCATCAGCGTGTCACCATCGCCTTTGTTCCTCGAACCTCAGAAGACTGACCTCACTGAATCATAAGTAGGCGGCTCTTCCTATCTGGATCATTATCAGTTTGTAATTTGATAATGGATCTCTACATACGAAGCGTCGTCTAGCATTTCCTCTCCAAATTGTGTTTTTTTTTTGTTTTGTTTTTTTGTGAACTGTTACTGGAACGCTTTTGTGACCAAGTCTTCAAGAATCTCTTGGCCTCCCGCATCTGCGGGAAGTCGGCAGAGTTCGTGTATCGGAGAATCCTTGTGTAAAGGTATGAAATACTCACAAGCTTCATGTTGCTGGTGTGAGGAACTGGCACAAGATGCTGCTCAGGAGGCAGGGAAAGAGGCGATATATATACACACACATATATGACCTCCCACCTACCCTTCCTCCCTCTCTCCATCCCAGACCTGAATCTCGTCCTTCCCTTTCCCTTAGAGATTCGAAGGTCATCTGTGTGAAGGTGAAGGTGATGCAAGGTTCTTTAGCACCTCCCCCTTCGTCAGAAGGCCCAGTGTTGTCCTGTCGCCGCAATCTATCGCCAGCTTGCCTCACCTACGCTTATATCTCTCAGATGGTGCAGATGAAGGCGGCGGTGTGGGTGCCAGATTAGGTCACCTTCGTTTCTAACCCTCCAGACAATAGACATAAGCGAATACCTCTTCGTCAGTAACTCAGGTGCAGTTAGTGAAGGCGGTAAGGAATTCATCTGATGAGCTGACCTGCGCTCACCCCTGTCGACTGGGGCAACAAGACGACAAGCAAGTATAGAGATAAGTAATGATAAATCAAATGTAAGCAAAACGCCACAAAAAATAATAAAGGTTGGCTTGACGTTACGTATTTTTATATGTGCTTTCCAGTCTTCGGACGATGAATATAAGCAAGAATCCCTTCGTCAGTGCCTGTGTCTTCTTCATACTTCAGCTTCCGTACCCTGGGTGGGTATGGAGAGGACAGGATAGCATTCCTCAATTGAACTCACCTGTGTTTTTAATCTTGAAAAAATAGAAATAAGTGTAAGAAAACTTCGCCATTACCTGGGCCTTCTTTGGGTACCTGGAATGAAAAAGACAAGTGAAGAGCAACTTTTTTTGACGACACTTCGCCTTGTGTAGAGCTTGACAGAGTCTATTTATAAATGAGTAGATACAGCTCTACAAAGAGAGAAGCTTTGACACAAGGAAAGCTTGCTTTGAATTTGTGTTTTTTCTTCATTTCTTCACTCATTAGAGGCAAGACCTGCACTCTTTCCTGCGTGTTTGGATCTTCTCCAGCCAGTTATATCTTACGTAGTTGCCAGGTATCCCTTAAATGGTTCCCACATCTGTGACAGGTGCTTAACTGGTCCACACATCTGAGACAGGTACACAGCTGAGCCCTTACACATGCGCCAGGTAAAATACAGCTCCCCATACGTGCAACAGGTACATAACTGCTCCCCTACTCCTGCGACATGTACATAATTTGTCCCCCTACCAGAGGCAGTTATGTAACTAATCTCCTACATCTGGGTCAGGTACATAATTTACCTCCATGACAGAGGCAGTTACATAACTAATCTCCCACAACTAGGTCAGGTACATACCTGGTCACTGCAGCTGAGACAGCTACATACTAAACCCCTACATCTGTGTCAGGCACATAACCTCTAGAGTCAATTAGTTAGAAGTTAGGTGTAACCATCATTCAGACTATTCCCAAGCAAACTGTACTGCTGCCACTCTAGATAACCTCCCCAGCAACGTTTTAAAACCGTCTTTTCACACACGGCCTGGACTGCAAAGTCTTGTGCATATGCCAGAGGAAGGCTCGAACCTAATCCATTACATGCGCTGAATGACCCACATGGGTTTAGCACTTCTTGAGTTGCAGCAAATGGTTACTAGACCAACTGCCGTAAGCAAACTTGTTATTTTACTTGTGTATCAGTGACTTCATCAGTCCATTCAAAGAAGAATGGTGAAGAACAGGAGGAGAATGAGGTAATCAGTCCACATTCCTGTCTGACACAGCAACATCTTGGGATCTTAATACAAGGAATTCTTCACTCGCCTAACCCTTGGGCACGACCTACTTCCACAGTCGACAAATGAAATACCACCTACAACTGCTGCACCTCTCCTGCCTACGGTATATAAGCTGCTTCTCCACAGATATGCTGTATTCTTTTCAAGATTGATGGACCGACCACATCGACTCAAGGCTGAGGGACTAATTACCTCATTCTCCTCCTGTTCTTCACCATTCTTCTTTGTATGGATTGATGAAGTCACTGTGTGGCGAAACGTTTCCTCAATAAAGATACCCAAGAGTTGCACATGTGTCTAATTTATTTTACTTGTGTTCAGCTTCCAGCGTAAATATATATATATATATATATATATATATATATATATATATATATATATATATATATATATATATATATATAATATATATATATATGTAAATAAAAATGAAAATCTATCACTGGACAAGATTGCCTTTATTCCACTCAGGAGTCTCTGCTTAACAAATGTTAGACAACTCAGAATTTGCATAACGGCAGCTAACTTATAGCCACTTCCTTGTTGGGTGAAGTAATCTGATCAGTTTTAATAACCGTGGACAGCACACGTCTCTGTGAGTGTGACGTACAATGCATAGTCTTCCATATAGGTCTTACACCCTGTATATCTTTTCATTAAAATTTTTGTTATAGGACGAATAAATTGAAATTGGCACAATAATGAATGCCAGTTCGAAAGAAAGTTTCTGGTCCTCTACGCGTTAGTATAGAATATATTGATAATATACTAACATATATAGTACTTACTGAAGTGTTTGTCTGAGAAACTAACTGATGCCAAGAAAATGCCAATGAATTTTTGATGTTTTCCAGTGGGCAACGGTGAACAATATGATGTTCAATGAGGACAAATTCCAACTACTCCGTTATGGAAAACTGGAGGAGATAATAACTAGAACAGAGTATACTACTGACTCCGGCCATACAATAGAGCGGAAAAATAATGTAAGGGACCTGGGAGTAGTAATGTCTGAGGATCTCACTTTCAAGGATCACAACAGTGCCACGATCGCACGTGCAAAGAAAATGATAGGATGGATAATGAGAACTTTCAAAACGAGAGATGCCAAGCCCATGATGATCCTTTTCAAATCACTTGTTCTCTCTAGGCTGTAATACTGCTGTACATTAACATCTCCATTCAAAGCAGGTGAAATCGCAGATCTAGAGAGTGTACAGAGATCCTTTACTGCACGTATAAGTTCTGTCAAGCACCTTAACTACTGGGAACGCTTGGAAGCACTTGACTTGTACTCGTTGGAACGTAGGAGGGAGAGATATATCATAATCTACACTTGGAAAATCCTGGAAGGAATGGTCCCAAATCTGCACACAGAAATCACTCCCTACGAAAGTAAAAGACTGGGCAGGCGATGCAAAATGCCCCCAATTAAAAGTAGGGGCGCCATTGGTACACTAAGAGAAAACACCATAAGTGTCCGGGGCCCAAGACTGTTCAACAGCCTCCCATCAAGCATTAGGGGAATTGCCAATAAACCCCTGGCTGCCTTCAAGAAAGAGCTAGATAGATACCTAAAGTCAGTGACGAATCAGCCGGGCTGTGGCTCGTACGTTGGACTGGGTGCGGCCAGCAGTAACAGCCTAGTTGATCAGACCCTGATCCATCGGGAGGCCTGGTCGTGGACCGGGCCGCGGGGGCGTTGATCCCAGGAATAACCTCCAGGTAACCTCCATGTAGTCTAATTACGTTCTGGATGCTCTCCATCTTGCTTGAGCGCTGTGAAGATGAACGTCTTATGGACGTCTTATGGATATCGTGTGGACGTCTTATGGACGTCTTGTGGGCGTCCTACGGATGTCTTGTAGACGTCTTGTCGACGTTCACAAGACGTCAACAGACGTTCACAGGATGTTAGAGCTCCTGTAGAAGATTTCATTGCTTTTGTAGGAGATGTCAGGGTATCTACAGATGTCAGAGCTCCTCCAGGTGTTAGGACTCCAGCAGAAAACGTGAGCGGCTCATACAGAAGATGTCAGAGCTCCTGTAGGAGATATCAGGACTCCTGCAGAATTCAGACCTCCTACAGGAGATGTCATAGCTCCTGCATGAGCCTTCAAGACCGTCCTTTGGCACAGACGAGAGACATAAATGATGAATGTCAATCTCGTAGGAATGCAACCAGAATCCAACGGGTGATTTTCAACCCGCTACGACAACACGAGTCTAGATAAACACATATATAATCACGTACTTTCGATGGTTTACCAACAAATCGGTGAATAAAACACATGTCCAGAACATGGATATTCCTATTACCGACACTGAAGATACCCGTCTGGTACACACGTGGCATATTCTTTAACAAGTACTTCTGGTAGTTTGGGATATACAATGATGATGATCCAGAGAAACTGACGCAAAGAAAGAAGTCAGCCATACGGTCACTCTCTTGAACACTACGTGTTTAATTGTTAGCTCTCTTGAACACTATGTGCTTGATTGTTCACTCTCTTCAACACTGTGTGCTTGAGTGTTCACTCTCTTCAACACTGTGTGCTTGAGTGTTCACTCTCTTCAACACTGTGTGCTTGAGTGTTCACTCTCTTCAACACTGTGTGCTTGAGTGTTCACTCTCTTCAACACTGTGTGCTTGAGTGTTCACTCTCTTCAACACTGTGTGCTTGAGTGTTCACTCTCTTCAACACTGTGTGCTTGAGTGTTCACTCTCTTCAACACTGTGTGCTTGAGTGTTCACTCTCTTGAACACTGTGTGCTTGATTGTTCACTTACAGATGAACATAGAGAACAATATCCTGTGTAACATGTCACGATATCTTATTAATGAAAAAAACAAAACAGATATATTATGCAAGACCCTTAATTCGCACGTAACATAAAATATTAATTGGAAATATGCACTCGGTTGCACTCCTGCTATGACATTTTAAGTATTCCCGCGGCCTTGCTCTATCTCTCATAATAAACTGATACGCAATAAACTTCCCGCTTTAGAGGAAAATTCTAAATCTTCGTGGCTCGTTTACATACACGAGTATTAATATGTAAAACGTACATGTAGGAGATTACGATAGAATTATTTCATAGTGTTTACTTGAAAGTCTTGGAAGACACACTGAGAGATGGCCCACAGGGGCCAAGAGCTCAAGAGATATAATGAAAGTCGCTATTTTATGATCGTACCCTATTAAACAGCAACTAGTGAAGCGAACATGTCACGGACTGGTAGTCATTATATCAGGTTCAGGACAAGTTTTGGCAGCAGCTAATAAAACAGGGTCAGGTAACGACCCGGTAGCCAATAAAACAGGGCCACGTCACGTTCTGATATTTAGTCAAATAAAGTCACAGTGTGTACTGGTTTACAAACAACGTTGTAAATCACAAACGAAGACATTTACAGCCCTCATAAAGCGTCGTACGCAGGAGAAATAATGTAAAAATGTATGTACCTCTGAGGAGGGTCACAGTGAAACTCACCGCGGGGATAACACGAAGAATAAGAATAACACACTTGTGCAATATTTGGGAAACTTTATTGTGGGAGCGTCTCGTGGCTTCTTCAGTCTAAGCAGAGAAGTACGGTGGAAGATGAAGAGGAGTTTGAGGTAATCAGTTACCGGAAATAAGTCACTTTGTCTGACTTTTTTTGGGGGGGTTATCCTAGGTAATTTACAGATGTTACCTTCTTCTTATGACCAGAGCTTTGGTAAGATGGGTAAGGAAGAAGGATGGGTAAGGATGGAAATATTGGAAAAGGGTGGGAGGGGGGGGGGGGAGAGGTAGGATATAAAAGGTAAGTGGCCCAACCACTTTGGTGTAATTTAAAAAGTGTATGTGAAATGATAAGATATTCTTTAAGAGGTATAATACTAACCCATCAGAGTCACATAGATATAACAGATATATAAGTACATAACTCTGAATTGGTAGTAATTACACAAGTTGCATTTTTTTTTTTTTTTTTTTTTTTTTTTTTTTTTTTTTTTTTTTTTTTTTTTTTTTTTTTCTTTTTTGCGATTGCACAACGGATATTTATGCGACAATGAAGGCAATAATTTTCTGGCCAGTTTATAATTTCGTGACAATGGCTTCTTACAGGTGGTGTCCAGCCATAGTAAATAGCATAATTTTTACATTAGAAAGTTATATAAGATGTCTCCCTAATTGGGGGCGATGATGTTCTCAGTATACATAGAAGGGTTCTGGTGGTACCCAATCTTCTTCATCAGGTAAGTTGCTCAATATCATGGGTCGAGGGTAATCATCTTTATGTATAAAACGACGGACCCTCTGTGGGAGAGTCATTCTTTGAGTCCTGTGAGGCGGAGTATTGATGGTGTAATCCGTGGTATTTACCACTTGTATAGGATGTTCTCTATCTGGCATGTATAGTTCTTGCATTGTATAAAGTTGTTTCTTTTTTAGGGTGTCAAGGCGTACATTTATGGCAGTCATATCTTGTTGTATGTGTAAATCTGCCATTTTAACTCTGTCTCTCCTCCTGGTATCGGTAATAAAGCGAAGAGCTCTATTCTGGACCCTTTGTAACCGTAGCATGTTGGTCTTTGTTGTTAATGACATTGGGACATAAGGGTATTCGAGTATTGGTCTTATTATCATTTTATACAGATGTTTTTTGATATGTTGAGGGGCTTGATTGAATCGAAAGAGACTGCTAAGACCGGCTTTGGCTATATTGATCTTTTTAGTTACATGAGATGTTGAATGGAGCAGCCTGTCTATTTCATATCCCAAAATCTTGTTAGGGTTTCTAATAGCTACAGGTGTACCTCTGATGGAGATACCCCCCTTTATCTTCAATTGTTGATGCAAAACATCCTATCGTGCTAACAAGGACCTTGTCAGGATTAGTCGTAATTCTCCATTTCTTTTCCCAATTAGATGTTCTACGAAGTTCAATATTCATTTTTTCTATGACTCTCTCATACTTGTATTTTCCTGTTACCGGAGTTGATGAGACGACATGAATAACATCATCTGCAAACCGTGTCACAATTGTATCATTAAACTCTGGTTGAGGAAGGTCATTCACATAAATGTTGAACAGAATTGGACTTAGACAAGAACCTTGTGGGACACCAGCTGTTGGTATAAAAGGCTCTGTCGATTTGCCATGAAAGGTGGGAATGATTTTTCGTTGAGTTAAGAAATTATATATTAATCTGAGAAAAGTCCAGTTATGGTCTGGTAGGTCAATGAGTTTGTATATAAGGCCATCATGCCATAAGCTATCAAAAGCTTTATGAACATCTCTGGTGGCAATTAAGGCAAGATTGCCCTGATGTTTTAGACTTGCTACTGTATCGAAAATAACATTTATTGCATGATTGGTACCTCTATGTGTTCTAAAGCCAAATTGTTTTTCAGTAAAAAAGTGATTAAACTCCATATAGTAGTTCAATCTGTTGGAAATAACTTTCTCAAGAACTTTTCCGGTGACTTCAAGTAAAGATATAGGTCTATAGTTCCCAGGTTGGTGGATGTCTTTATTGGGCTTACCAAGAAAGATCATCGTTGCAGTCTTAAAAACAACTGGAAAATGTCCTGAGGCCAAGATGGCATTAAAGATATTTACCAAAGACTGTTTACAATTTCTAGGTAGGTACTTTATTTGTTTCATTGTTATTCCAGAGAGGCCAGGGGCTCTATTTCTCATTCTTCCAATAACCTGACTTATCTCTAGTAATGTAATAGGTCTAGTAAGCGGGTGGGTATCTTCAAGAGTTGAAGTATCGATGGAAGGTAGTGGTTGTAGATCATCCAAGTTCTCATCTCTCCATTCATTTACCAACTGATAATGATTATTGTTAAATTGACGACTGTTATTATGGGAGAGAATTTTCTCCCATACATCACCCATCAAATTAGCCTTGTCCTGAGGATCGCCAAGTTTAATTTCAACATCTTCCTCGTCCTCATCAGTGAAGGTATGAACTAGGTAGTTAGGAGCCTTGTGCTTTGCCCCTAAAAGTTGTCGGATCTTACTCCAAAATTTTGCTGGTTCCCATTTATATTGATTAGCTTGAAGAACTAGAAATTTCCATATGTCTCGTTTGTGTTGACTAATCATGTTAATTAATTCTTGCCTTAATCGGTGCAGTGTAGCTGCTGGTGGTTGTCGCGTTTGAAGATGCCTTCGACATTCTGCTTGATAATTTCTTAAATTGTCTCTAATTTCCCTAGTAGGTTTATATTGTTGGTATATCTTTGTGGAAGCTAATTGACAAGTTGCATTAGTAGCTTCAATAATTCGATTATGCAGGGACCTGATTGCATCATCAATTGCATTGGAAGGTAGATTTTCCAATGACACAATTTCATCCTCACCCAGATATGCCCTGAAGGGGTCAAATCCTAGGGTGTTAAGATTGGGTTTAGGAGGTACAGGTATTCTAAATGGAGAAGTTTGTAGTTGTATTATAACAGGGATATGGTCAGATCCTACGTTTCCACCAGGAGATATACGACAGTGGAAGATGTCACAGTCTCTGTTTGTCAGTACTATATCTGGTGTTCCTGGATGAGGTCCAATGTACGATTTAAAGAATGGGCCTTGAAATGACAAGTTTCTAGCTGTCATGATATTAAAGAGTTGTTTTCCTTTTAAGTCACCCAGTGGAACACCAGCTCCACAGTTGAAGAGGGCAGGGTGATGAGCATTAAAATCTTCCGCTAGAATTGTTGGAATATTTCTGCTTAATATCCTATGTAGAGGAATTGACTCTATATATGGTTGTCTCGGGGGAAAATATCCAGTTCCTATCACTAGTTGTCCATGAGACGTTGTCATTTCTATTGCAAGAATGTTATCTTCATCAACATGAATATTTTTAAATGTATATCCTAATTTAACTAAGATGGCTACACCACTAAAGGGTCCTCTTGATTTCTCCACAGTAGAGTAACCACGTAATTTAATATGTTGATCAACTCTTGCAGCTGTCTCGTTCAAAAGTATAACATCGGGATTGTAGTTATGTAGTTCAACCTCAAGAAGGTAACGGTTATTAAAGAAATGTTGAACATTAAGTTGGAAAATTGTAATCCCCATTATTTCTTGCACTTCGCTCGTGTACTGCGGTCTGAACGCCTGCAACTAAAGTCACGTGTTGTATCCACACTATCCCTGCTGGACTCGTCAAGAGGAGGAGGGAACTTTTGCGTAGGTGCTTGTGTATTAAAAATGCCATCATCTTCACTAGAGGTAGTAATATTAACAGACTCATTAGAATCGTTAGAGTCATCATCAGAAAACTGAGGTATGATATTCCCAGTTACAGGAAGCAGAGGCTCGTGAGAGTTAATGGGAGACTGTGGAGGCTCCAAGGGAATATTAGGTAGGCAAGGTGAGTTACCCTGGGAAAGTTCCTGTTCAACAGGATCAGCTTCTATAGCGGGAGAGTAGGCACCAATTTCTGGGGCATTGTTATGTTCAGTTGTTGACTTATCGGGTTGAGGGGAGTTGGCAACCTGAGTTTGCGAGGTGGGCAATCCCTGGGCCAGGGATGACTTAGGCTTATTTTTAGATGTAGAGTATGGTACATACTTCTTGTTATGAGAAGGTTGGGTCATAATAGCCTTGACATTTTCTGGGATAGTGATGGAAGTGATCCCATTAGCCATTAACAGATCATTTAAAACCTGAGAGCAGAGTTGAATGTCACCACCTGCTATGTCTTTGGCCATCATGTACATTAGTTGTGCTCTCGTCATATCCCCGGCTGTGGATACCTGAGACATAGGAGATGAGACTGAACCTTGTTGTTGCGTTTGTGTATGTTGTAAGTGAGGGTTAGATTGGGGCGCTCCAAGAGGGGCAGAATTCCAAACATTGGAACCATGTTACCATGTGGAAGAAATCACAATAAAACGCAGGGATGCAAATATGCAACAAATACCCCAGTGAAAATATGAAATGAAACGTGATTCCTTTCGTGTGCTTACACACGAAGAAGGGGCAAGAGAAGCACATTTTATATGTTAAACCCTTTATCAGTGAATCAGTGAATCAGGGTCTAGTGATCAATAATCAGAATCAATGATGAATTAAAAATATCGAATCAGATTAGGGTTGGCTTCTGCAGGTTGCGTCGAGGGAGGTTTCAGAGAGAGGAATGACAGACGTAATAACTGACACCATGCTTCAGTTGGCACCTTGTTAGTGCCTGTCTCCCGGCCTTGAAACTATGTTATAGTGGACACCATAGTAGTGCCTGGCACCCAGGGCTGTTTCATGAGATCAACAAAATAGATATTCTGTATAACATGAGATGAAGTTTGTTAGCGATTACTCATGTAATAATAATAATGATGATGATGATGATGTGGGATTGCATCATCATCATCATCATCATCATCATCAGGCTTTAGGGCCCCAAAAATGTAGGTCCACCACTGATTAAAGTATTTATGATTGGTGGTGAACAAGTGACATGCAGCCTTAACCTCCACGTGGTCGATAGACTCTGAACCCACTTATTGTACCAGTCACTTAACATTCAACACATCAGTTTTCCTGGCCTTGTAAGTCAGTCAATTTTATTTGTAATTCAGTCCCTTGTTATAATGATCTGTGCTTGTCAGGACCACCTTTCATTATTATTTTTTTTAGTATGTTGTGTAGTTATGTGTGTGTGTGTGTGTGTGTGTGTATGTGTGTGTGTTTACGTGTGTGTGTATGTACACAATGCTATCGTAGTTAAGTAGCTAAAACTAAGTGTACAATGACACCTTCTTGAACGTTGCATCAATGTTAGGTTGCTGGTCACTGTGAGTAATTCCTTCCCACTTGGCGACGCTCAAATGAAAATGAAAGAGTTTCCCCTTTTCGGCGAAGTTTTTATCAGTTGAGGCGTAGGAACCTTGTGGTTTGTTGTTTTTCCGATGGTAGGTAGGTAGGTAGGTATGCTTTTCTTTAGTCGTTTCTCGGGACGTCGGCAACACAGAGTTCTTGTGTAGCACCGACCAGCAACAGGGAGTGAGGTGCTCCCATTCCAGGCTTCTCTCCTTCTAACTTCTCTGCTAGTGCTTACGAACTACTTTCCGTTCGTGCCGTCAGTTTTCGCAGTCTTGGTTACCTGCTTGAGCTGCTCTCAGCACACTGCAGTGTCGCGTAGTTTAACCGCTAGCGTACTCGGCTCACACTGACGTCCGGAGTTCGAATCCCCGGTACGGCTGGAAAACATTAGGACGTATTTCCATAAGACATCTGTTGTTCATGTTCACCCAACAGTATAAAATGGGTACCTGGGTCTTAGTCGATTGGTGTGGGTCGCATCCTGGGACAAAACTAACCTAATTTGCCCGAAATGCTCAGCATAACAAGCAGCTTTCTATATAGCAGTATATCATTGATGTCAGCTAGGTCTGTCTACCTTGTACATGTACCTGTAGAAATAAAGATAGTATTATTATTATTATTATTATTATTATTATTATTATTATTATTATTATTATTATTACACTGGTTCAGGCAAGGCGCATCCTTCACATCACTTCTTGATTATTCTCACTGCAAATGGAGTCCGTTGCCGGGCACCTTGCATTAAATTGTGTTACCAACCCACGTACATTGATCAATATTCATGTAACATCTCTCCATGACAACCACAGAAAGGATCGAGTCCCCCTTAAATTCTTGCGATTAAAACCCACAACAGATTTATAGGTATCTTTGTGACTGGTTCTCAGAGTGGTGTACCTTCATCCACAGGTGAGTACAAACGGGAAACGCGTCTACCTGGCGTTGAGCAGATAGCGCATCAAGCCCCTAACGCGTCTACCTGGCGCTGAGCAGATAGAGCATCAAGCCCCTAACGCGTCTACCTGGCGCTGAGCAGATATAGCATCAAGCCCCCTAACGCGTCTACCTGGCGCTGAGCAGATATAGCATCAAGCCCCCTAACGCGTCTACCTGGCGCTGAGCAGATAGAGCATCAAGCCCCTACCACGTCCTGGCTGATTTACATGAGTTTAGCGCTTAACATGAATTATTAAATTAAATTATTGCCCATACTTTACACTCAGTATTTATTTCGTGCTGTTTACAAGCATAAAAAAACATAGTCCACAGAATGTTTGATAACCCACGCCAAGAAAGACAATAGTTACCCTTCTGCTATATGAGGCACTGGATGTATTATACAGTATTACCTCACCAATGTTGGAATTCACAAAAATCATAGAATTTAGCGCATTACATCATGTTACGAAACATACAAAAGTAACACCATATATCTATTAAGAATCAGTACTGGATAAAACATATGCCTCATTATTATTGTCTCTACACATGTTGGATATATGGAGAATAATCGAGTGAAATTTGTTCTATCTGGTCATTGTCTTTTCATAATTAAGGCAAACATAGGTCTCAGACATTCCCAGGACAGTGAGTCAATTTCGGGTCACCATCTGAAAAAGACCAGAGCCGGGATAGTACCGGTAAATCAAGAAGAAAAAGAAGAAGAAGAAGAAGATTATAATTAATCTTTATGTATTTAAATGTAAGATGATTGCTCTCAACGAAAAAAAAAATGGGAGGAATTGACGTCTTGACACATTAGAACTTGTTAATTTTTTTATAAATATGTCTGCTTCTCTCCAGGAATATAGTTGATCTTCAGCGCCATTCAACTACACTAAAACTTCCTCTGCAAGGTTGTTTTTTCTTACAGTCTGCCAGGAAGGTGGAGAGAGCAGAGTGAAGCTGCAGCTGTGGAAACTATAACAAGGAAATCAACATAAATCACACAACGCTAGAAATTAAATCAGCCAACCGTAGTTTTATCCTCATTTCTTCCCTCTCTTTCTCTCCTTTTTCATCCACGTTTTCATCTCCCTTCCTCTCCCTCAAATAAGAAATGAAGCCCATCACTCCTCCTTTCATTGTCTTGACACCCATTTCCCCACTTTTCTATCCCCTTCCTACATTGCTATCACTTTTTTTCTCTAGCTATTTGCCTTTAGCTTTTTCTTATTCCTTCTCCACAACATTCCAATGGTTACTCTTCATGCACAACTATTCTAGGACAACACGATAATGAAGGCCATTAGTGCAGTATATAAGTCAGCAACAATTACTGAACCTTCAGGACGCAATGAGAGGCGTATGTGATGACACTCTGCACCAATGTTTTCTTCTGTCATTTCTTGTTTAGCAACATATATGATTTCCAAAGGAACATGATCGATATTACCAAGGGATTTTTTGTGGAGTTATGCTGTGAACACCAAGTACAGCCTTGATGACGTACCTACTGGCTTCTCTTACTCTCCTCGCTTCTTTCATAGTCTGGTGCATATTTTTCTTTCCTGGCCTCGTAAACCAGTCAGTCCAGTCTACTCTAGTAGTTCACTTCCTTGTTATAATGATCTGTTTTTTTCAGGGCCACCTTTCAGTATCAGTTTTTTTAGTGTGTTGTGTGGATACGTGTGTATGTGTGTGTGTTTACGTGTGTTTACGTGTGTGTGTGTGTGTGTACTCACCTAATTGTACTCACCTAATTGTGGTTGCAGGGGTCGAGACTCAGCTCCTGGCCCCGCCTCTTCACTGATCGCTACTGGATCCTCTCTCTCTCTGCTTCCTGAGCTTTGTCATACCTCTTCTTAAAACTATGTATGGTTCCTGCCTCCACTACTTCACTTGCTAGGCTATTCCACTTGCTGACAACTCTATGACTCTATGACTGTGTGTGTGTGTGTGTGTGTGTGTGTGTGTGTGTGTGTGTGTGTGTGTGTGTGTGTGTGTGTGTGTGTGTGTGTGTGTGTGTGTGTGTGTGTGTGTGTGAGTGTGTGTGTGTGTGTTTGTGTGTATTCAGCAATTACAATTTTAGTGAGATGATTTTCAGCTTACGAGGGAGCTCATGAAGCTGCCATACCAGGAGCTCCTGAAGCTACCATTCCAGGAGCTCCTGAAGCTGCCATACCAGGAGCTCCTGAAGCTACCATACAAGGAGCTCCTGAAGCTGC
The DNA here is from genome assembly GCF_038502225.1 of Cherax quadricarinatus. Taxonomy (NCBI): domain Eukaryota; kingdom Metazoa; phylum Arthropoda; class Malacostraca; order Decapoda; family Parastacidae; genus Cherax; species Cherax quadricarinatus. The sequence goes on along the minus strand of NC_091310.1, from coordinate 37,464,968 downwards.
CATACCAGGAGCTCATGAAGCTGCCATGCCAGGACCACCTGAAGCTGCCATACCAGGAGCTCCTGAAGCTGCCATACCAGGAGCTCCTGAAGCTGCCATACCAGGAGCTCATGAAGCTGCCATGCCAGGACCTCCAGAAGCTGCCATACCAGGAGCTCCTGAAGCTGCCATGCCAGGAGCTCCTGAAGCTGCCATACCAGGAGCTCCTGAAGCTGCCATGCCAAGAGCTCCTGAAGCTGCCATACCAGGAACTCCTGAAGCTGCCATACCAGGAGCTCCTGAAGCTGCCATACCAGGAGCTCCTGAAGCTGCCACACCAGGAGCTCCTGAAGCTGCCATGCCAAGAGCTCCTGAAGCTGCCATACCAGGAGCTCCTGAAGCTGCCATACCAGGAGCTCCTGAAGCTGTCATACCAGGAGCTCCTGAAGCTGCCATACCAGGAGCTCCTAAAGCTGCCATGCCAGGAGCTCCTGAAGCTACCATGCCAAGAGCTCCTGAAGCTGCCATGCCAAGAGCTCCTGAAGCTGCCATGCCAGGAGGTACTAATTGTTGTCAACAAGGAACTTACCACACCTACCCTTCAATCCGAGCAATGGATTTTGCCTCTATCACCGCCCAATCAATCTCAATTCATTTTGTCTACAACGATTTATATAGTATTTTATGGTGTCAGTGGTTGTAGTGATGGTTTAGGGTGAGGATGGTCTTGGTATAGTGAGTGATGGTGGGGGATACTTGTATAAGTTACAATCCTACACAATAACTGAATAAATCTACTTAGAAGAAAGGTTTTTTAAACTTAAAAAAAAAAATGCCTTTTACTGTTGTTATAAAATTCTTTCATTCATAGGAGTGCGGTAAACCCATATGGGTGTTCCAGTGCCTCGAGGAATGAGAAGCAATTAGATTCGATCCTAGGAAAGTGAAAATAGCTCCAGTTCTTTGGCTTAAGAGCCCATCACCGGCAACAAGGCAGCTCCCTAGAAGGGTGATCACTCTGTGACCACCCTTTGTCAAGGCTCCTGGAGAGCGAAACGTTGCTACAACAATAAGTCATATCCGTTGAACAAGTGTCCTTTTACCTAACATATTGTCGGTAATTCAACCAATACCATCACAACACGTAATCATACCAGAGAGCCCGTGGCTAAAACAGTAATGAATTCTGTATTAGTAAATATCAAGAAGTCTGTAGGTATTCAAGTACCAGGAAAAAAAATTACGCTTTTGCAGAGTAATAACGAAGGTGATAATACTTTATTCATAAGTAATACCGATGATGATGTATCCACGAGTAGGACCAATGATGTTAAATAAATCAGTAGGACCTATGGTAATTTTTCTGCAAGTAACATCTCTGGGGATGTATCTAGTGAATGTGCCACCCAGTGTGTGTCACATCTCAGTAGAGAAAATATATTGTGTCAAGGAGCAGAGAGAGTTTCTTGCATTTTATCAGCCACCATCTGTCGTGTCTCTTACAGATCGTCTTCGTCGTCTGACTGGACGCTACCAACGAAAAGCAGGAGTTCCACGGGTACGCTAAAGGGAGCACAGTAAGTGTCAGGGGCCAAGGCTGTTCAAATACCTCCCAGCATCCACAAGGGGGATTACCAATAGACCCCTGGCTGTCTTCAAGAGGAAGCTGAACTGGCACCTAAAGTCAGTACCTGACCGGCCAGGTTGAGGTTTGTACGTTGGTTTGCGTACGACCAGCAGTAACAGCCTAGTTGATCAGGCCCTGATCCACCTGGAGGCTTGTTCATGGACTGGACAGCGGAGGCGTTACACCCCAAAATATCTTCCAGTATACTGCAGGTAAGAAAACTTTTCTTGTATTCTTTCAGCAGCATTTTATCTTTAGATTATATATAAATTGGATCCTTTCTAACAACAGATAAGTTAAAAAGTCTTCCATATCACATCTCTCAAATCTTTTTTAGTCTTGAGTGTAGTTGTTTGGCGGTTCTTTTCCTCCTATCTGGCTTCCATTTGTCCCTGACCTCTCCTAGTACTATATTCAGTGTAACTCTCCCTTTCATCTTCTGTGCTCAGCATGCACAAATGGTAAGTAGAAACACGAACCTGAAGGCCACTAGAGTACTATAAAAGCTAACAGAAAGCATTTTTACATAACACAATCCAAGAAGCAATGAGAGGCGTAAGTAAGGAAGATGTGAGCAGAGAAGGAAGAGGACCTACGCAGCCCTCGAGGGTTGTAACATGGGCTTCGCTCGCTCTTCCTGTCATCAGTGATTCGTTAACTTTAAAGTTTTCAATGATTCCAGTGTTTGCATTACTTAATATCTCACCCAGTGTTTGTAGCACTTACTGTTTCCTCCAGTGTTCTAGCACTTACTGTCTCCTCCAGTGTTCTAGCACTTACTGTCTCCTCCAGTGTTCTAGCACTTACTGTCTCCTCCAGTGTTCTAGCACTTACTGTCTCCTCCAGTGTTCTAGCACTTACTGTCTCCTCCAGTGTTCTAGCACTTACTGTCTCCTCCAGTGTTCTAGCACTTACTGTATAATTCAGTGTTCTAGCACTTACTGTCTCCTCCAGTGTTCTAGCACTTACTGTTTCCTCCAGTGTTCTAGCACTTACTGTATAATTCAGTGTTCTAGCACTTACTGTCTCCTCCAGTGTTCTAGCACTTACTGTCTCCTCCAGTGTTCTAGCACTTACTGTATAATTCAGTGTTCTAGCACTTACTGTCTCCTCCAGTGTTCTAGCACTTACTGTCTCCTCCAGTGTTCTAGCACTTACTGTATAATTCAGTGTTCTAGCACTTACTGTCTCCTCCAGTGTTCTAGCACTTACTGTCTCCTCCAGTGTTCTAGCACTTACTGTCTCCTCCAGTGTTCTAGCACTTACTGTCTCCTCCAGTGTTCTAGCACTTACTGTATAATTCAGTGTTCTAGCACTTACTGTCTCCTCCAGTGTTCTAGCACTTACTGTCTCCTCCAGTGTTCTAGCACTTACTGTCTCCTCCAGTGTTCTAGCACTTACTGTCTCCTCCAGTGTTCTAGCACTTACTGTCTCCTCCAGTGTTCTAGCACTTACTGTCTCCTCCAGTGTTCTAGCACTTACTGTATAATTCAGTGTTCTAGCACTTACTGTCTCCTCCAGTGTTCTAGCACTTACTGTATAATTCAGTGTTCTAGCACTTACTGTCTCCTCCAGTGTTCTAGCACTTACTGTCTCCTCCAGTGTTCTAGCACTTACTGTCTCCTCCAGTGTTCTAGCACTTACTGTATAATTCAGTGTTCTAGCACTTACTGTCTCCTCCAGTGTTCTAGCACTTACTGTATAATTCAGTGTTCTAGCACTTACTGTCTCCTCCAGTGTTCTAGCACTTACTGTATAATTCAGTGTTCTAGCACTTACTGTCTCCTCCAGTGTTCTAGCACTTACTGTATAATTCAGTGTTCTAGCACTTACTGTCTCCTCCAGTGTTCTAGCACTTACTGTATAATTCAGTGTTCTAGCACTTACTGTCTCCTCCAGTGTTCTAGCACTTACTGTCTCCTCCAGTGTTCTAGCACTTACTGTCTCCTCCAGTGTTCTAGCACTTACTGTATAATTCAGTGTTCTAGCACTTACTGTCTCCTCCAGTGTTCTAGCACTTACTGTCTCCCCCAGTGTTCTAGCACTTACTGTCTCCTCCAGTGTTCTAGCACTTACTGTCTCCTCCAGTGTTCTAGCACTTACTGTATAATTCAGTGTTCTAGCACTTACTGTCTCCTCCAGTGTTCTAGCACTTACTGTCTCCTCCAGTGTTCTAGCACTTACTGTCTCCTCCAGTGTTCTAGCACTTACTGTCTCCTCCAGTGTTCTAGCACTTACTGTCTCCTCCAGTGTTCTAGCACTTACTGTCTCCTCCAGTGTTCTAGCACTTACTGTCTCCTCCAGTGTTCTAGCACTTACTGTCTCCTCCAGTGTTCTAGCACTTACTGTCTCCTCCAGTGTTCTAGCACTTACTGTCTCCTCCAGTGTTCTAGCACTTACTGTCTCCTCCAGTGTTCTAGCACTTACTGTATAATTCAGTGTTCTAGCACTTACTGTCTCCTCCAGTGTTCTAGCACTTACTGTTTCCTCCAGTGTTCTAGCACTTACTGTCTCCTCCAGTGTTCTAGCACTTACTGTCTCCTCCAGTGTTCTAGCACTTACTGTCTCCTCCAGTGTTCTAGCACTTACTGTCTCCTCCAGTGTTCTAGCACTTACTGTCTCCTCCAGTGTTCTAGCACTTACTGTCTCCTCCAGTGTTCTAGCACTTACTGTCTCCTCCAGTGTTCTAGCACTTACTGTCTCCTCCAGTGTTCTAGCACTTACTGTTTCCTCCAGTGTTCTAGCACTTACTGTCTCCTCCAGTGTTCTAGCACTTACTGTATAATTCAGTGTTCTAGCACTTACTGTCTCCTCCAGTGTTCTAGCACTTACTGTATAATTCAGTGTTCTAGCACTTACTGTCTCCTCCAGTGTTCTAGCACTTACTGTATAATTCAGTGTTCTAGCACTTACTGTCTCCTCCAGTGTTCTAGCACTTACTGTCTCCTCCAGTGTTCTAGCACTTACTGTCTCCTCCAGTGTTCTAGCACTTACTGTCTCCTCCAGTGTTCTAGCACTTACTGTCTCCTCCAGTGTTCTAGCACTTACTGTATAATTCAGTGTTCTAGCACTTACTGTATAATTCAGTGTTCTAGCACTTACTGTATAATTCAGTGTTCTAGCACTTACTGTATAATTCAGTGTTCTAGCACTTACTGTATAATTCAGTGTTCTAGCACTTACTGTCTACTCCGGCGTTTGTATCACTTACTATCTCCTACAGTGGTTATAATATTTAGTATCTCCTCAGGTGTTTGTAGCACTTGCTATCTCCTCCAGTGTTGCAGCACTTATTTCCTTCATTATGTAAACACTTCCAATGTTGTACAACTTTCTTTGCAAACAAAGCCTTTCTTGAATTATTTCGACTTCTTTTTATATCTATATTACATGTAGTGTGAGCTCTTGTTCCCCCAGTTGATAAGTTAGGAAGTCTTCCATATCACCTCGTCTTCATATCCTTTTTTAATCTTGATCGTAGTTGTCATGTCAAACCTTTCCCTCCAAGTCAACCTTTTCAATACTTCTAGATATATTTTTTTCTGAAACTTGACGTGGCTCGTCTCACAACATTTTCTAGTGTGTCCAACTGAATTTTTTTTTTTTTTTTGCCAAGGCATCATTCTTCCAGTGTATATCTCAATTTTAGATAAATGTTTGTTATAACAGGTATATCTGCTTACCTCAATCCCCCCCCCCACCCCCGCTAGTCAGTTATACAAATGTTATTCTAAACTTGGCCAAAGTTGCATAGGAGTTTCTCTTTGTTTTATGTGATATTTCGGTGACAATTTTTTCAGTTTTTCCAATGATGTTTTTTAGTACCTATGTTGCATGTTGTTATACACTTTGGTTATTTTGCCTTCTTGTCAACATTCTGTATTGACTTCCTCTTTAAATGTTATAATGTTATAATGTCCTTCACTTCATTTGGTAGCCATTTAGAGTATGAATTCAAAATGCTTTGATGTATATATATATATATATATATATATATATATATATATATATATATATATATATATATATATATATATATATATATATATATATATATATATATATATATATATATATATATTTACTTTTAAATTTTACATACATTATCACACACATTTCTTCCTCCAGTTACGTGATTTTATACTTTTCTTTCACACTGAGGATTTTTTTCTGATTTGAACAAAAGATGTGCTTCCGCTTTGTTGTTATCCTTTTTTCCAATTCAAAAATTCTTTCCTCCTCTTGTACAATCATTTCTGGTTCATTTAAATCTCTAATAAGTCGTTGATTTGGCAGATTTCCTCTGTTTCTTATAGATCTTTTTCTCAAGGTTCTCTACCACCATCCGTGGTAGACAAAAGTACAATAGGGAGTAGAAGAACATAGATAACATCTCAGAGCCTACATCTCGAACACTTCGTCCAGCTCCCTGGTGGTGGGTCGTGTGCCCAGAATGTTGCAGGCATTTTCCCTCTGGATCGCAACACTGAGTCTCTGAAGGAGGAAGCTGGCCGCTCTGTGATCCTTGGTTTCTATGATGAGTTTTTCACCCAGCTCTTTGAGGAACTTTAGAGCACACTTGCCATAGGTCCAAGAGTCTCCAAACGTATGAGATGAAGTTACAACAGGTACAACAAATGATAAAACGTCTTCCATACGAACTCTTTCAAAAACAGTTTTAATCTTGAGTGTTGATGTTTGTCAGTTCTTTTTCTCTTATCAGACTTTCATTTGTCCCTGACCTCTCCCAGTACCATATTCAACGTGACCCTCCTTCCCACCTTACAACCTGAAGGTCGCTAGTTTACTATAAAAGCTAACAGAAATAATTTTTTCCTCGCACAATCCAAGAAGCAATGAGAGGGGTAAGTGAGGAAGGTGTGAGCAGAGGAGGAGGACCTACACAGACCTCGAGTGTTGTTCCTTGAGTTGTAACTTGGATGTCTCAAAGAAAGATATTTTTTTGTGATTTACCACTACAAATGTTATAAGTCACACACACACACACACACACACACACACACACACACACATATATATATATATATATATATATATATATATATATATATATATATATATATATATATATATATATATTTCAATTACAACACTTGCGACTAGCGGGGGATCGAACCTGTGTTCTTTTAGCCCACCTCATGGTGAGCAAAAGTTCACGACGCTCTAACCCACGGGACCATACAATCCTGCCTCATCTTCTATGACCCATATGTATGTGTATATCTGTGTGCGTGTGTGTGTGTGTGTGTGTGTGTGTGTTTGTGTGTGTGTGTGTGTGTGTGTGTGTGTGTGTGTGTGTGTGTGTGTGTGTGTGTGTGTGTGTGTGTGTGTGTTTGTGTGTGTGTGTGTGTGGGTGTGAGTGTGAGTGTGAGTATGTGTGTGTGTGTGTGTGTGTGTGTACTCACCTAATTGTACTCACCTAATTGTGGTTGCAGGGGTCGAGACTCAGCTCCTGGCCCCGCCTCTTCACTGATCGCTACTGGATCCTCTCTCTCTCTGCTTCCTGAGCTTTGTCATACCTCTTCTTAAAACTATGTATGGTTCCTGCCTCCACTACTTTACTTGCTAGGCTATTCCACTTGCTGACAACTCTATGACTGAAGAAATACTTCCTAACGTCCCTGTGACTCGTCTGAGTCTTCAGCTTCCAGTTGTGACCCCTTGTCCCTGTGTCCCCTCTCTGGAACATCCTGTCTCTGTCCACCTTGTCTATTCCCCACAGTATCTTGTATGTCGTTATCATGTCTCCCCTGACCCTTCTGTCCTCCAGTGTCGTCAGTTCGATTTCCCTTAACCTTTCCTCGTACGACATTCCCTTGAGCTCTGGGACTAGCCTTGTTGCAAACCTTTGTACTTTCTCTAACTTCTTGACGTGCTTGACCAGGTGTGGGTTCCAGACTGGTGCTGCATACTCCAGTATGGGCCTAACATACACAGTGTACAGTGTCTTGAACGATTCCTTATTAAGGTATCGGAACGCTATTCTCAGGTTTGCCAGGCGCCCGTATGCTGCAGCGGTTATTTGGTTGATGTGTGCCTCCGGTGATGTGCTCGGTGTTATGGTCACCCCAAGGTCTTTCTCCCTGAGTGAGGTCTGTAGTCTTTGTCCACCTAGCCTATACTCTGTCTGCGGTCTTCTTTGCCCCTCCCCAATCTTCATGACTTTGCATTTGGCTGGATTGAATTCGAGAAGCCAGTTGTGTGTGTGTGTGTGTGTGCGTGTGTGTGTGTGGGTGTGGGTGTGCGTGTGTGTGTGTGTGGGTGTGTGTGCGTGTGTGTGTGTGTGTGTGTGTGTGTGTGTGTGTGTGTGTGTGTGTGTGTGTGTGTGTGTGTGTGTGTGTGTGTGTGTGTGTGTGTGTGTGTGTGTGTGTGTGTATGTGTATGTCTGGGAATATCTGTAAGTAGCAACAAAGAAGCTGGGTTACGCTCGCTCTTCCCTTCATCAGTGTTTCGTTAATTTTAAAGTTTCCAAAGATTCCAGTTTTTGCAGCGCTTACTGTCTCCTCCAGTGTCAAGGTTCTCTACTACCATCCGCTAATCTAATGTTTTATTAGGTCTGAGTACTCGTTTTTCAGTAAATTCCTACCATTATCATATTATATATGATAATGGTCATATTCTATATGATCATGTTTATATCTTAATATAATAAGAAATATTTAATATTTTGCAGTGTATATGATATAATTTTTAGCAATGCTTCTGTGGTATGCAGAAAAGCTTTGCCCATAATGTTTACGGATCAGCGAGTTAGTTAGGCTGTTTTATAGCTAATTGTTCATTTTCTAGGTCACCTTTCATGATATTTCTTGTAATTTTTCTTGTAAACCCTCGCGAGTGCATGTGTTGCTGCGCATGAAATCCCATTTTCTACGCATTGATGTGTTTGTGAGTCGAATCTCCTCTCTACACCACCTATTTTCACCAGCATTAATGGTTTTTAACATCTTAGATCTTACCATATCCATTCATATAACTGTGTAATTAATTTTCCTAGATGAGTTTCCCATGCAAACTACTCCAACTTTCCTTTACATCTTGAGTTTTGTATAGAGGTTATGGGGATGGTGGGAATAAAGATGGTGCTGGCTAAAATTCCTGGTGGTAAATTCTTTTTAATATACTAGAGCAATAGTACATGTTTGTCGTTCAGAGCTCGCAAACAAGGCTAGTGTTTTTTTTAAATAGCCTCTCTTCTTGCATAAGCAATAATACGTATCTCCTGTAGATGAGTTTTGGAGGTGAACTCGATTTTCTTTCCGTTTCCACCTGCTGGAGTCCCAGGGAATATTTGGCATTACTCTTAAAAATCGTTGTTAATGAGACCCTACCTTGTTGTCTTCACTCAGTCAAGATGGTACTGGCTTGATGTTCCTTCACTCATATAACCTTTTATTTAATTATTTTAGCTCCTCCACCTCATATTCTGTCATGTAGTTTATTAGACTAATTAATGGTTACTTGTGATTGAACATAACTGTGATTTTGATTTCCTTAGAACCTTAGATATATTATTCCTGATACTTTATTCTTAAAACTTCTGCTTGTATTCAGCTAATATCACATTTAAGACTAGTTCACCATAAGCTCAAATTACCGATGAACTCGCTGTTTGAAATTTGATTCACAGTGTTCTTTATTTAATGCACTTACAGACTTTTCTCTTCACTTATCGTTCAGTTCATTATCACTCCTCAACTGGATTATATTCTCTGGCTGGATGGAATATACGAGAACAAGCTTCTAACTGCCTAACACATGTTATCATGCCATGGGGCCTATGGCAAAGTCAGGAACGCATTTTTTTGTATCAGGAAATATCACAATGTTTGTAGGTGATCAGTAACAGGAAAAGTTAACTGTATAAGCAAGCACAAACGAAGCACCTTTTTGGCAGAAACTAATTACAAAGGTGATCATGATGTATCCACAAATAACTCAAATGATGATAAATCAGAACATGACACAAAAGGTAACGGATCTGTAATGAGCATCAACGGCGATGTATCCAAAAGCAGCACCTGTGGGGATGTATCTGAGGAATACGCTTCACAGAGCATGTCACATCTCAGGACAAATAAGTTACTGTGTTCAGGATACGGTTTAATTAAGTTGTGCCATTTTACCAACTAATGTTTATTGTGTCTCCCACAGATCATTATTGCCTACCTGGTCTCCGTCGTCCTCGCCGCCCCTCAGGGCAAAGGAACACGACTTGAACTCACCAAGCATAAGTTCGAAGACTCAGATGGTAATTTCGATTACGCTATCGAGGCTGACAACGGCATCAAAGTTCATGTCTCTGGCTCCTCTGGCTCTGCGAGGCTCGTCAACGTGCAGGGCTTATATACGTAAATATACCGTAATATTATTCTTCAGAAATTGTGATTAACACATGGGCCGTTTCCCACCAAGGCAGGGTGGCCTGAAAACGAAAAACTTTCATCATCATTTTCTCCATCATCGTCTTGCCAGAGGCGTGCTTACACTACGGTTATAAAACTGCAACATTAACACCCCTCCTTCAGAGAGGAGACACTGTACTTCCTATCTCCAGGACTCAAGTCCGGCCTGCCAGTTTCCCTGAATCCCTTCATAAATATTACCTTGCTCACATTCCAACAGCACGTCAAGTTCTAAAAACTATTTGTCTCCATTCACTCCTATCAAACACGCTCACGCATGCATGCTTTAAGTCCAAGTCCCTCACACACGAAACCTCTTTTACCCCCTCCCTAAAACCTTTCCCAGGCCGACCCCTACCCCGCCTTCCCTACACTACAGATTTATACACTCTCAAAGCCATTCAATTTTGTTTCATCCTCTCAACACGTCAGAACCACCTCAAAAACCCCTCCTCAGCCCTCTGGATAATAGTTTTCGTAATCCCGCACCTCCTCCTAATTTCTAAACTACGAATTCTCTACATTATATTCACATCATAGATTACCCTCAGACATGACATCTCCACTGCCTCCAGCTTCTTCCTCGTTGCAACATTCGTCACCCAAGCTTCACACCCATACAACAGTGTTGGTACCACTATACTCTCATACATTCCCCTCTTTGCTTTCACGGACAAAGTTCTTTGTCTCCACAGACTCCTCAGTGCACCACTCACCCTTTTCCCCTCATCAATTCTATGATTCACCTCATCCTTCATAGACCCATCTGCTGACACGTCCACTCCTAAATATCTGAATACTTAGGGAGGTACCACCCCTAGAACTTTACTGGTGACCCTCATCCTCAGAGAAGTCAATAAACGTACCTCAGGGAATATTTTCTTCTCTCTCTCTCTCTCTCTCTCTCTCTCTCTCTCTCTCTCTCTCTCTCTCTCTCTCTCTCTCTCTCTCTCTCTCTCTCTCTCTCTCTCTCTCTCTCTCTCTCTCTCTCTCTCTCTCTCTCTCTCTCTTTTTTTTTTTTTTTTTTTTTTTTTTTTTTTTTTTTTTTTACACAGGGTTTGACAAGGTTAAGGATCCCTAGCTTTATTGACAGCTATTTACAGGTTAAGGATTCCTAACTTTATTGGCAAGCTAAGAGCTGTTACCTACATCAGCTCATTTGAAAGCATTTTTGTTATGAGACATACAAGTAGGGAACAGGATGAAGTTGGAGCCATCTGTGGGCCAGCATTTTCATTTGATCAACTGACGTTATCTCGTTGACATCATTATGCTGTACGAATGTGTTCCATACTCGAGTCATCCTGGGTATGTATGATCTCAGATGGAGTGATGTTCTGGAGAAGGGTACAGCCAGAGTGAAGTTGCTGCTTTCTGCCCGTCTTGTGGCATAAAAGCTTGTTTCACGCTGTCCTCGAAGTGGATCCAAGTGTGGTATTTTGACAATATTGGCCTTGTACATAACAGTAAGGCCACCCACATCCCTCCTATGTTGAAGGCTCTGCTGAAATGACAGATCTATCCAGGATGGGTCCAGGCGAGAGATGAGACGTCTTGCTCTGTTCTCTACTCTGTCAAGCAGTCGCAGATGAGAGGGGGGGCAGGCAAACCAAGAAAGTGGAGCATACTCAAGGTGTGAGCGTACTTGTGCCTCGTACAGGATCTTGCAACCCCTACTGTCAAGCAGATGCGAGATACGGCGAAGTGCTGTAAGCTTCCTGGCTGCCTTGTTTGCAAGATTTACAACATGGTTCTTCATGGTTAGTTTGGAGTCAAATTTCACCCCAAGGATATCAACTTCTTCTCCAGGTGCCAACATCGTCCCATTCATCCTTACTACTGCGCCAGCATTACCATCATGGTGCCTAGAGACGAACATCATTTGCGTTTTTTCAGGTGCAAATGTTACTTGCCATCTATTTCCCCAAGCTGATATAGCTCTCAGCTGGTGATTGATGTAGCTTAGAGCAGCTGGCATTTCTTCTCTTGGATAAGTGAATGTCAGTGTACAGTCGTCTGCATATGCTTGTGATTCTGGGATGAGATGAAGAAGGTCGTTGAAGTAGACATTCCATAACAGTGGACCCAGCACACTTCCTTGTGGAACGCTTGCCCCAATAGGATGCCTTGCTGATTCCGTTCCATTGAGGACTACACTTAGAGATCTACCATGAAGGTAATCACTGAGGAGACATAGCGTAGAGCCTGCAATTCCCAGTGCTTGAAGTTTTGCTAAGAGGCCCTGGTGCCACACCCGGTCGAAAGCGCCAGCAATGTCCAGTGCTACCACACAGCTGACTTTGGATTCATCCAGTGACTGGTGCCACTTAGTGGAGAGGTTTAACAACAGATCAGCAGCAGAGTAACCTTTCCTGAAGCCATATTGACGATCACAAAGTAGTGAGTGGTAGTCAAAAAAATCTGTCATTTGTCTTGAGATTATTGTCTCAAGGATCTTACCAGTGATTGACAGGAGTGACACTGGTCTGTAGTTGCTGATTTCTGCTCTGCTCTTCTTTTTGTGAACAGGGACTACATTTGCCTCTTTCCATGGAGAGGGCCATTTACACTGTACTAGGCAGTGCTGAAAGATGCGAGTTAGAGGTGCTGCTAGCTGGTCTGCACATCTTCTCAACAATCTTGGGCTCAACTTGTCTGGGCCCACAGCCTTTTCTTGGTCAAGTGATTTAAGAAGGAAATGCACCTCCTCCTGCCTTATTGTCACCACTGACAGTTTTGACACAGTTCTTGCAGCTAGCCAAGGAGGGTCCCTTGCTGGATCAGGAACTTGCATTTTGGTAGCAAAGTGTTCAGCAAAGAGGTCCGCCTTCTCTTGACTACTAGTAGAGGTGGTCCCATCCTGTCGATTTAGAGGTGGAATAAGTTCATCAGGCAGATAACCTTGTCTGTCCTTGACCAGGGACCACCAGGTTTTGGAGCCTACCCTACCTGATGCTAACTTTCTTTTAGTGTCCACCTCCCATTTAGTAATGGCCCACTTTTGAACATCACCCATATGCCTACAGGCTTGCATGTGCAAGTTCCTGTTATAGGTGGTAGGATGTCTCTTATACCTTCGCCATGCTTTGTACTTAGCAGTAGCAGCCTCTCTACAACGAAAGCCAAACCAAGGCTGATCTGTAGGCTTTGTCACATATTGCCGGTGAGGAATGTGTTCTTGTTGCAGATTAAGGATGTGTCCAGTGAAGGCTTTCACTTGGTTGTCAACATCCCCCTGGAGAAGAGCATTCCAGTCGGTGGTGGCGAGCTCAGAGCAAAGGGCTGGCCAATTACCTCTTTCCCATAGCCAGGTTGTGCGTGTGGACTCCTCACCTCGTTCTGTTGGGATCTTAAGTGTGGTAAAAACAGCCTTGTGGTCAGACGATCCAACGTAGCCGAGGGGTTGACAAGTGACTATGCCTTCTGCCAGATCACTCACTACTGGGTCAAGGGAGGAGCCAGAGATATGAGTAGGGAAATCAACAAAGTTTCTCATGTCAAACACTGAAAGAAGGTCATCAAAGTCCCTCTGTATAAGGTGCTGGTTGAGGTCACCAACAATTATAATATGTTGACAGTTGTGTTGTAGCAGAAGGGAGTCAATATTTTCCATTAGGAAGTTGATAGGGTCTGCATGTTGCCACTGAGGTCTGTACATTGCACATGCTAGTACAGAGGTACTAGTGTTTATACAGAGCTTGAAGAACATCATTTCAAGATGTGTAGGGGTGGCAACATCTATGTGCTGGGCATGAACACTTTTAGAGAAGCACACAGCAACACCACCTCCTTGCCCTTGCCTGTCTCTTCTCATCCATGAGGTGTAGCCAGCAATTCTTGCAAAATTTTCTGGAGTCCTGTCATCCAAAAATGTTTCAACAACAGCTATCATGTCGGGACGTCGAGTGTTCACAAAGCTATGTGTGAGCTCTCCAACATTAGTAATGAAACCTCTAATGTTGGCCGACAGGATGCTGATAGACTGGCTCCTCATGATGAAGTGGTCAGCTTGAGGTGGTGGGTGTGTAGGGAATGTAAGGTGCCTGCCCTTGAGAGAGGTAGGGTACTGAGGCAGCTGCAGGGATGTAGGTCTGTGGTCTTGTATAAGGCCCAATCCCACCTGATGGGCTGGGATAGGAGTAGCTAAGTGGGTGACGTGTGAGAGTGTTTACCAATTCAGAGATCCTGCTGGTTTGTTCTGAGAACAGGTCTCTAAACAGGTGGCCCTGTCTGTCAAGTTCCTTTTTCTTCCGACACTGGTCCTCCTTATGTCCTTTCTTGTAGCAGTAGTTACACTGGTATCTCGCAGGCAGTTGTTGGCAGAGTGCCCCTTCCGGTGACAGCGAGAGCACAGCCTAGGTGCCTGGGAGGGTGGACTAGGATTTGTTGTACCTCCTGTGTTTCGCAGATTTGTCCTCGGATTCTGCCGCTGGAACTGTGTTAGTGGAGGGTGAGACGGCTGTAGATGTCTTCCTCCACCACGTCCTCCTCCACGTCCTCTACCCCGCCCTCTACCAGTTCTGACAGATGTGTCCCTGCTGTTCGTACTTCGGCGTAGCAGGTGATCAGGTGCAGTGATAGTTCCCTGATCACTAACTGCACCGTTCTCTGGTGGAGAAACTCCTGGCTCAGAGCTTGCTGTCGAAGCACTACTACCAGATTCTAGAATAGTATCGGCAGGTGTGCTGACAGGTGTAGGATCAGGGATGGTATGTGCACTGTCAAGTAGACTGGCAGTGGCTGAAGCAGAGATGTCAGGTGAAGGAGAATTAACAGATCCAAGGCTTCCCTCGTTGCTGGGAAGAGGATTTGTTCCCTCTGTGGTGGTCAGAGGAATTGTGTTAGAATTCCCAAAGGTAGTGTTTTGAAATCTGTCAGTCTGTGGGACCTTAGCGATGACAGAATTCCACCAGATGTTTACCCCTGAGTTAAGCTCAGTGTGGGACTTCCAGTCTTTGTCAATAGTGTCACCATCAGCTGAGCAACTTGCGTCACTTGATGTAGGCTTGCACTGGCCTTCTACAATAGCTTGTAGGTTATCTAATGATTTGAGGAGCTCATGAAGTGCTTCCCTGTGATGGATTATCTTAGCTGCAACTTTACAACACAGCCCAAGAGGGCAGTCTTGATCTTTGGACAGGAGTCCCTGAGGTAGGACTTCTGAACCTTCCTCCTGTAGCTCCAGGCTTGTATCCACATATACCACAGGATTATGGATATCCTTAAATTTTCTGAAATTTTCAACCTGGCTGCAACAAAATTCTTCTTCTGGAGTGCAATCTGTGTGGCAGTAGTTGGAACAAGTAGGCTCTTTACATCCAAGAAGATCTTTGTCCCTTGTGGTATACCCACAAACACTGCAGTATCTACTGGGACAATAGCCAGATAGCGTAGATAATCTTGCTATTTTGCGGTGTGAAGTCATCCCAGAGGAGGCTTGTATAATTTGAAGTTCACAGGAGAGAGAGAGGGTGGGTGGGGTGGAGTGTGGGTGGGTGGGGGTGTTTATAGCCGGTGGGTAGTGAGGGCGGGCGGCAGTGGGCCACTAGCTGGAAGTGTTGCCTTCTCACTATCACTTAATAAACACTGTTTATGCTGTCCACTTTTCCACTAAAGGAAGATGTTACACAAATCACTGTGTTGCATTGTACCAGCCACGTTGTTATAAAGCACCAGATGCTAGTACATAGCACAAAACACACATAATATTAGACGCTCACTCTGAAGGCAATAGTGAAGACACTCCTAAGGCCTGCCAGTCCCCTCACACCATGCCTTCAACATACCACACTTAATATCACTGATATTGCTTATATTCACTTCAGTGGAGGAGTTGGCTTACTTGTACTAATGTGTTGTAAGTAGTACTACGTCACTGAACAGTTTTTATCCTCACCAACCCTCTCTCTCTCTCTCTCTCTCTCTCTCTCTCTCTCTCTCTCTCTCTCTCTCTCTCTCTCTCTCTCTCTCTCTCTCTCTCTCTCTCTCTCTCTCTCTCTCTCTCTCTCTCTCTCTCTCTCTCTCTCTCTCATATATATACATATATATACATACATACATATACATATATATACATACATACATATACATATATATACATACATACATATACATATATATACATACATACATATATATACATATATATACATTCTTTCTTTCTTTCAACACATCGGCCGTATCCCACCAAGGCAGGGTGGCCCAAAAGGAAAAACGAAAGTTTCTCCTTTTACATTTAGTAATATATACAGGAGAAGAGGTTACTAGCCCCCTTGCCCCTGGCATTTTAGTTGCCTCTTACAACACGCATGGCTTACAGGAGGAAGAATTCTGTTCCACTTCCCCATGGAGGATATATATATATATATATATATATATATATATATCTATATATATATATTCAACAAGTCAGGGTGACCCAAAAAGAAAGAAAATCCACAAAAAGAAAATACTTTCATCATTATTCAACACTTTCACCTCACTCGCACATAATCACTGTTTTTGCAGAGGTGCTCAGAACACAACAGTTTAGAAGCATATACGTATAAAGATACACAACATATCCCTCCAAACTGCCAATATCCCGAACCCCTCCTTTAGAGTGCAGGCATTGTACTTCCCATTTTCAGGACTCAAGTCCGGCTATATAAAAAATAACCGGTTTCCCTGAATCCCTTCACTAAATATTACCCTGCTCACACTCCAACAGATCGTCAGGTCCCAAATACCATTCGTCTCCATTCACTCCTGTCGAACACGCTCATGCACGCCTACTGGAAGTCCAAGCCCTTCGCCCACAAAACCTCCCTTACCCCTTCCTTCCAACCTTTCCGAGGACGACCCCTACCCCGCCTTCCTTCTCCTACAGATTTAAATGCTCTCCATTTCATTCTACTTTGATCCATTCTGTCTAAATGACCAAACCACCTCAACAACCCCTCCTCAGCTCTCTGACTAATACTTTTATTATCGCCACACCTTCTCCTAATTTCCACACTCAGAATTTTCTGCATAATATTTACACCACACATTGCCCTTAGACAGGACATCTCCACTGCCTCCAACCTCCTTCTCGCTGCTGCATTCACAACCCAAGCTTCACACCCCTATAAGAGTGTTGTGCTACTATACTTTCATACATTCCCTTATTTGCCTCCATAGATAACGTTTTTTGACTCCACATATACCTCAACGCACTACTCACCTTTTTTCCCTCATCAATTCTATGATTAACCTCATCCTTCATAAATCCATCCGCCGACACGTCAACTCCCAAGTATCTGAAAACATTCACTTCTTCCATACTCCTCCTCCCCAATTTGATATCCAATTTTTCTTTATCTAAATCATTTGATATCCTCATCACCTTACTTTTTTCTATGTTCACTTTCAACTTTCTACCTTTACACACATTCCCAAACTCATCCACTAACCTTTGCAATTTTTCTTTAGAATCTCCCATAAGCACAGTATCATCAGCAAAAAGTAACTGTGTCAATTCCCATTTGTATTTGATTCCCTCCCCAAATTTAATCCCACCCCTCTCCCGAACACCTAGCATTTACTTCTTTTACAACCCCATCTATAAATATATTAAACAACCATGGTGACATTACACATCCCTGTCTAAGACCTACTTTTACCGGGAAGTAGTCTCCTCTCTTCTACACACCCTAACCTCATAAAAACTCTTTACAGCATTTAGTAACTTACCACCTATTCCATATACTTGCAACATCTGCCACATTGCTCCCCTATCCACTCTATCATATGCCTTTTCTAAATCCATAAATGCAATAAAAACTTCCCTACCTTTATCTAAATACTGTTCACATATATGCTTCACTTGATTTACACATTCCCTACCCACTCTGAAACCTCCTTGCTCATCCGCAATCCTACATTCTGTCTTACCTTTAATTTTTCAATAATAACCCTACCGTACACTTTTCCTGGTATACTCAGTAAACTTATTCCTCTATAATTTTTACAATCTCTTTTGTCCCCTTTCCCTTTATATAAAGGGACTATACATGCTCTCCGCCATTCCCTAGGTACCTTCCCCTCTTTCATACATTTATTAAACAAAAGTACCAACCACTCCAACACTATATCCCCCTCCCCCTGCTTTTAACATTTCTGTCATGATCCCATCAGTTCCAGGTGCTTTACCCCCTTTCATTCTACGTAATGCCTCACGTACCTCCCCCACACTTACATTATGCTCTTCTTCACTCCTTAAAGATGGTATACCTCCCTGGCCAGTGCATGAAATTACCGCCTCCCTTTCTTCCTCAACATTTAAAAGTTCCTCAAAATATTCTCGCCATCTTCGCAAAACCTCCATCTCCCCATCTACTAACTCCCCTACTCTGTTTTTAACTGACAAATCCATACTTTCCCTAGGCTTTCTTAACTTGTTGAACTCACTCCAAATTTTTTTCTTATTTTCATTAAAATTTCTTGACAGTACCTCTCCCACTCTATCATCTGCTCTCCTTTTGCACTCTCTCACCACTCTCTTCACCTTTCTTTTACTCTCCATATACTCTGCTCTTCTCATAACACTTCTGCTTTGTAAAAACCTCTCATAAGCCAACTTATTCTCTTTTATCACACCCTTTACTTCATCATTCCACCAATCACTCCTCTTTCCTCCTGCACCCACCCTCCTATAACCACAAACTTCTGCCCCACATTCTAATACTGCATTTTTAAAACTCATCCAACCCTCTTCAACCCCCCTCCCCCACTACTCATCTTTGCACTAGCCCACCTTTCGGCCAACAGTCGCTTATATCTCACCCGAACTTCCTCCTCCCTTAGTTTATACACTTTTACTTCCCTCATACTTGTTGTTGCCACCTTTCTCTTGTCCCATATATATATATATATATATATATATATATATATATATATATATATATATATATATATATATATATATATATATATATATATGTCGTGCCGAATTGGCAGAACTTGCGATCTTGGCTTAAATAGCAACGCTCATCTTGCCATATAGGACAAGTGAAAATTTGTGTATGCAATAATTTCGCCAAAATCATTCTGAACCTAACGAAAAAAATATATTTGATTGTGTTTGTTTAGTACTAAATTATTGCAAACGTATTTAAAATATATTTAGTTTGGTTAGGCTCAAATAAATTGCTCTCGTTATAATAAGGTTAGGTAAGTTTTCTAAGATTCTTTTGGTGCAAAATTAAAATTTTTTACATTAATATTAATGAAAAAAATATATCTTTAAAAGTATAAGAGAAAATTTCAGAAAGGACTTAATTTTAAATGAGTTCTTGCTAACTGACCAGTTTTACATATTCGGCACGACATATATGTATATATATATAATTATATGGAGTAAAATAAGGGCCGGATGTAAAAAGTGAGTCATAGCAAGTGTTTATGCTTCTGGAGAAGAGAGAAGTGTAGAGGAGGGAGAGAGAGAGAGATTTTCGAAGATGTTGAGTGGGTCCCTGAGGAGTTTTGAATCAAATAAGAGAGTACTTGTGGTGTAAGACCTAAGAGGTTTGGTAATAAGTAATACATATTTTAAGAAAAAGAGGATAAATAAGTATACAGTATATGATATTACATATTGGTGGATAAAAGGTTGATGGGTAGACTTCAAGATGTGCATGTTTATATAGAGGCAACAAATATATCAGATCTTCATCTTGTAGCTACAGTTAGAGTATGAGGTAGCTGGGGTAAAAGGAAAATGGCAATAGCAAGCATGAGTTTGGCGCAAGTTTGTAAACTAAGAGAGGAGGAAGTTAGAATGAGATATAAGCAACTATTGGGAGAAAGGTGGGCTAGCTAGGGAGAGTATAGGTTGTGTGGGGGCTGAAGATGGGTGGGATAGGGTTAAAAAAGCAGTGATAGAAAGCAGGTCAGAAGATTGTGACAACAGAAGGGTGGGTGCAAGAAGAAAGATGAGTGATTGGTGGAAAGATGAGGTAAGAGGGGTGATCAAAGAAAGATAGCTTAAAAGAGGTTTATACAGTGCAGAAGAAGGGCGGAGTATATGGAGAGTAAAAGAAAAGTGAAGAGAGTGGTGAGAGAGTGCAAAAGGAGAGAAAATGACAGAGTGGGAGAGGCACTATCAACAATTTTTTTCTGAGAATAAGAAAAAATTTGGAGTGAGACAAACACGTTAAGAAACAAATGGATTTGACGATTAATAAGAGAATAAGGAAGTTAGTAGATGGGGAGTTGGAGGTATTGGGAAGATGGCAGGAATATTATGAGGAACTGTTGAAAAGAGGTAGGAAGTAATTTCATACATTAGGCAGGGAAGTATAAAATCTTTTAGGAGTGAAGAAGAGCAGGATATGAGTGTGGTGATACTAGCTGTTTGGAGTCATATCTAAATGTCATATCTTGGTGCCTCTGCAAAGACAGTGATTATGTGTGAATGATGGTGACAGCGTTTCTTTCTTTTTTGGGTCACCTTGCATTGGTAAGAGACTGCCGAAGTTCTGAAACATATATATATATATATATATATATATATATATATATATATATATATATATATATATATATATATATATATATATATATATATATATATATATATACATAAAGAGAGAGAGAGAGAGAGAGAGAGAGAGAGAGAGAGAGAGAGAGAGAGAGAGAGAGAGAATCTATCAATATTTTCCTATATTTACAGGTTCATTCTCGACGATGGTAAAGTACTTAAGATTTCTTTCATCGTTGACAAGAACGGCTTACAGCAAGTGCTGATGGTGATGCCTGTATCATTGTCTTCCCCACACGGTTCCTTTGGGGCTGGAATATCAGGTTCATTTAATGCACCACCTGGACCTGGAATTGTGCGCCAATAAAACGACCCATTAGACCCACTCTACCTACGCTATTATTTACCTTAAAAACAGTGAAGGTTTATAAACTAAAAGAGGAGGCAGTTAGGGAAAGATATAAACAGCTATTGGAGGATAGATGGGATAATGAGAGCATAGGCAATGGGGTCGAAGAGGTATGGGGTAGGTTTAAAAATGTAGTGTTAGAGTGTTCAGCAGAAGTTTGTGGTTACAGGAAAGTGGGTGCGGGAGGGAAGAGGAGCGATTGGTGGAATGATGATGTAAAGAGAGTAGTAAGGGAGAAAAAGTTAGCATATGAGAAGTTTTTACAAAGTAGAAGTGATGCAAGGAGGGAAGAGTATATGGAGAAAAAGAGAGAGGTTAAGAGAGTGGTGAAGCAATGTAAAAAGAGAGCAAATGAGAGTGGGTGAGATGTTATCAACAAATTTTATTGAAAATAAGAAAAGTTTTGGAGTGAGATTAACAAGTTAAGGAAGCCTAGAGAACAAATGGATTTGTCAGTTAAAAATAGGAGAGGAGAGTTATTAAATGGAGAGTTAGAGGTATTGGGAAGATGGAGGGAATATTTTGAGGAATTGTTAAATGTTGATGAAGATAGGGAAGCTGTGATTTCGTGTATAGGGCAAGGAGGAATAACATCTTGTAGGAGTGAGGAAGAGCCAGTTGTGAGTGTGGGGGAAGTTCGTGAGGCAGTAGGTAAAATGAAAGGGGGTAAGGCAGCCGGGATTGATGGGATAAAGATAGAAATGTTAAAAGCAGGTGGGGATATAGTTTTGGAGTGGTTAGTGCAATTATTTAATAAATGTATGGAAGAGGGTAAGGTACCTAGGGATTGGCAGAGAGCATGCATAGTTCCTTTGTATAAAGGCAAAGGGGACAAAAGAGAGTGCAAAAATTATAGGGGGATAAGTCTGTTGAGTATACCTGGTAAGGTGTATGGTAGAGTTATTATTGAAAGAATTAAAAGTAAGACTGAGAATAGGATAGCAGATGAACAAGGAGGCTTTAGGAAAGGTAGGGGGTGTGTGGACCAGGTGTTTACAGTGAAACATATAAGTGAACAGTATTTAGATAAGGCTAAAGAGGTCTTTGTGGCATTTATGGATTTGGAAAAGGCGTTTGACAGGGTGGATAGGGGGGCAATGTGGCAGATGTTGCAGGTGTATGGTGTAGGAGGTAGGTTACTGAAAGCAGTGAAGAGTTTTTACGAGGATAGTGAGGCTCAAGTTAGAGTACATAGGAAAGAGGGAAATTATTTCCCAGTAAAAGTAGGCCTTAGACAAGGATGTGTGATGTCACCGTGGTTGTTTAATATATTTATAGATGGGGTTGTAAGAGAAGTAAATGCGAGGGTCTTGGCAAGAGGCGTGGAGTTAAAAGATAAAGAATCACACATAAAGTGGGAGTTGTCACAGTTGCTCTTTGCTGATGACACTGTGTTCTTGGGAGATTCTGAAGAGAAGTTGCAGAGATTGGTGGATGAATTTGGTAGGGTGTGCAAAAGAAGAAAATTAAAAGTGAATACAGGAAAGAGTAAGGTTATGAGGATAACAAAAATATTAGGTGATGAAAGATTGGATATCAGATTGGAGGGAGAGAGTATGGAGGAGGTGAATGTATTCAGATATTTGGGAGTGGACGTGTCAGCGGATGGGTCTATGAAGGATGAGGTGAATCATAGAATTGATGAGGGGAAAAGGGTGAGTGGTGCACTTAGGAGTCTGTGGAGACAAAGAACTTTGTCCTTGGAGGCAAAGAGGGGAATGTATGAGAGTATATTTTACCAACACTCTTATATGGGTGTGAAGCATGGGTGATGAATGTTGCAGCGAGGAGAAGGCTGGAGGCAGTGGAGATGTCATGTCTGAGGGCAATGTGTGGTGTGAATATAATGCAGAGAATTTGTAGTTTGGAAGTTAGGAGGAGGTGCGGGATTACCAAAACTGTTGTCCAGAGGGCTGAGGAAGGGTTGTTGAGGTGGTTCGGACATGTAGAGAGAATGGAGCGAAACAGAATGACTTCAAGAGTGTATCAGTCTGTAGTGAAAGGAAGGCGGGGTAGGGGTCGGCCTAGGAAAGGTTGGAGGGAGGGGGTAAAGGAGGTTTTGTGTGCGAGGGGCTTGGACTTCCAGCAGGCGTGCATGAGCGTGTTTGATAGGAGTGAATGGAGACGAATGGTTTTTAATACTTGACGTGCTGTTGGAGTGTGAGCAAAGTAACATTTATGAAGGGGTTCAGGGAAACCGGCAGGCCGGACTTGAGTCCTGGAGATGGGAAGTACAGTGCCTGCACTCTGAAGGAGGGGTGTTAATGTTGCAGTTTAAAAACTGTAGTGTAAAGCACCCTTCTGGCAAGACAGTGATGGAGTGAATGATGGTGAAAGTTTTTCTTTTTCGGGCCACCCTGCCTTGGTGGGAATCGGCCAGTGTGATAAATATATATATATATATATATATATATATATATATATATATATATATATATATATATATATATATATATATATATATATATATATATATATATATATATATATATATATATATATATATATAATAATTTTTTTTTTTTTTTTTTTGACAAAAAATTAGACATATGCATGAGTGTGAATGTGACCACGTTCATGGACCTTCTTGTTAACTTACTTCCTTTATGTATACACAAACTGCCGTTACTGTTATCATCCTAATACTTAAACAGTAAGAATAAAAAGTATTCCTTCATTTGTTTTTTATTTATGAAGACTAAGAACAAATGTCCAGTTGGTTTGTTTGTTCCTTCCACTAAAACAACGTTGATGACGGTGAAGGACTCTTCATCCCAGATGATTGGCTGGTTAAAGGTGTTTAATGTGTGTCTACTACATGAAAGTCGTTACAACTACATGTCACGTGTTCACCATCAGACAAGAATATTAAAGTCTGTAAAATGCGGAGTCAAGTAAATTTAGTTTGGTGAGAGAGAGACATACTTCTGGGTGCATACATCCTATGAACCAAGAAACTGGAGCTATCCTTCCCGCACTTCGATCAAACCTGACTACCTTTCCTTTAGGTGCACTGTAATTCACACATGTCTAACTCTTCATTCTTGAATATAATATTTAATAATAATAATAATAATAATAATAATAATAATAATAATAATAATAATAATAATAATAATAATAATAATAATACATTAAAGTGATGTTGGTTTCCAGATGTAGCCAAAACACTCCCAGTTTTCTTACAAAAATTTTCTAACATGTGTTACTGAGAACCACTCACAGTTTTTTCCATATTTTTTAATGTTTACATAAATAACTGAAAGGCTATATTTGCACTGAATTTATTAACGAGGAAGGTTGGAAGAAGTAGGGAGAAGATTTTGAGAGTTAGAAATAAACATCTATTATTTACATGTTAGATCGGAGCGGGTGGAGATTAATGGTCTTTGAAACTTGTTATACAGTTTTATTGGTGTTAACACTCCGCCTGCATATATCAGAAGACAATCACGGATTTATGATTTTGGATATTCTCAGTGGATACTTTATTAGGTACACCATTCTAGTACTGGATATTATCCAACTTTTCCCCCAGAACTGCTTGAATTATTCTTGTTATGAATTCATCAAGGTGCTGGAAGCATTCCTTTGAGATACTGATCTATGTTGATATGACAACATCATTCAGTTGCTGCAGATTTGTCGGCTGCACATTTAACCTGTGAATCCTCGTTCCACTATATTCGAAAGGTCTGGTCCTACCACCTGCATGTCGCAGCAGAAATCGAGATTCTTCAGACCAGGCGACATTCTTCCAGTCTTCAGATGCCCTGTTTCGGTGAGCCTGTGTTCACTGTTGCCCCAGTTTCCTGTTTTTAACTGACAGAGGTGAAACCCGGTGTGGTCGTCTCCTATCGAGTTCATCTACTTCAAAGTTCGACGTATTGTGCGCTCAGAGAAGTTTTTATACATACTTCTGTTGTAAATTGTCGTTATTTGAGTTACTGTCACCTTCCTGTTAGATCAAACCAGTCTGGCCATTCTCCTCTGATATATTCTTTAACAAGGCGTTTTCACGCACAGAACTACCGATCGCTGGTTGTTTTGTGTTTCCACGCTATTCTTTGTAAATGTTAGAGACTGTTTTGTGTGAAAATCCCAGGAGATCAACAGTTTTTGACATATTCAAACCACTCCGGCAGATGACTAGTACCTGAGTCAGGAGGAGATGTTGATGCTGAGGCTGAGTTAGGAAAGATGATGGGGATACTGAGGGCTGGACCCACGGGAGTGAGCGCTCTGTTAGGAGCTTTATTTAATTCCGAATACAGAGGTTCTACTATATCAAGGTAGAGTGACCCTCAGAAGGAAACTCGTTTTTCATAACTATTTCAATTACTGTCTTACCAAAAGTGCCTTGATGTCACAATTCAAATGACATGAACTTTTTATTAATTTGTACTATTTTTTTTGTCTTCAGAGACGAACATTATTATTATTATCCTCCCATTAAGAGGTGTTGTAATAGTATACGTTGATGGATATAATGCTGTAGATGTAGCACTTGTAGTCTAGCCTGGTTGTGTAGATTGTGTTCAGGCAGATTATCATCATGGGTGGCCCGGTGGCCTGGTGGCTAAAAGCTCCCGCTTCACACACGGAGGGCCCGGGTTCGATTCCCGGCGGGTGGAAACATTTCGACACGTTTCCTTACACCTGTTGTCCTGTTCACCTAGCAGCAAATAGGTACCTGGGTGTTAGTCGACTGGTGTGGGTCGCATCCTGGGGGACAAGATTAAGGACCCCAATGGAAATAAGTTAGACAGTCCTCTATGACGCACTGACTTTCTTGGGTTATCCTGGGTGGCTAACCCTCCAGGGTTAAAAATCCGAACGAAATCTTATCTTATCTTATACACCGCTAATCTCGTGAAGGTTACATTAATTACTGAAACACGGAGAGGCCTGCAAAAAAATTTTATTTTTCTCTATACATGGGTTTGGATTGTGTTGTCTCGAAACCTGTGTTCGAGGGAGAACTTCTCTCAAAGAAGTATGCGATAACACAGGACGAGGTTGAGGAGGAGTGGAACGAACACAGGGAAGCGTCAGTTGAGTTTGGAAGGGACAGGAAGTGGGACCAGCCTCACACCTCCCATCTTACTTCTCGAAGACGACTCCCTTAGCGCGCTGTTCCTCGGCGAAGGCGATCTGTTGGATGGCGTGCTCGGGGAGTGGGTGAGGCGTGGGGTTGAGGTTAGACACTGGATGATAGCCAGTCTCATCGGCGATGAAGCGGACCTCACCTACAGTGCCGTCGGACAGTGTGAACCTGTGCAGGAAATGGCGTGAGGTGAATTAAGGAAAACACGATAATTATACTAGTGGCGAGGGGCTCTTGGGCAGAGGAATTGGAGCTAACCTCTAATTCCTAGGAAGGAACCAGATCATCTTACAATTTCAAGCGCTGCAGGGGCCGTATGTGTTTAGCGCCTTCACGTGATTATAATAATAATTTGGAACAGGTATTTCACACATTCGTGAAATTCCAGCTTGCGTTGGAGGGTCAGTGTGAAATTTTCTGTGACTTAGAGTCAATGGCATCTCATGTAAACACTGACACATCTTTTAAGAAACTCTTGATGAGCTATTAAGCGAATCACAAATAAATTAAGACCCACGCCAGATGATTTTCCCCGACAAATACATTACTTACAACAAACATGATAGCCCAGTGGTGGTGCGTGCGTCAGCTAACAATGTGACTACGGCTCAAAACCCACACACACACAACACACACACACACACACACACACACACACACACACACACACACACACACACACACACACACACACACACACACACACACACACACACACATACATACACACACGCACACACACACACACACACACACACACACACACACACATACACACCTGTAGACGCCTTCTATGTTGCTCTGGCCCTCGGCTCCAGGAACCCCGGATCTCTCTTCGTAGATACCGTTGCTAGTCTCGAACTTGTAGTTGAAGTTGCCGTCGCCAGAGTCGTCTCTCTCGTCCAGGGTCGTCTCGGCGTCCTTGTCGGGCCTCGCCGCCGCCAACACCACCAGGCAAGCAATAACTATCTGAAAACCAAAGGGATTAAGAGTGAATATATATACTAAGAAAAGTAATTTGTAGAGACTTCGCAAAGTTATAAGTGAATGATATGTAATCTCAGGTAGCCCAGAGTTCAGTTCTATAATCTCTCTCTCTCTCTCTCTCTCTCTCTCTCTCTCTCTCTCTCTCTCTCTCTCTCTCTCTCTCTCTCTCTCTCTCTCTCTCTCTCTCTCTCTCTCTCTCTATCTTCTGGGAGAGTGAACGGTGACCTTGAATGACTGTTACACTGCCTAGTATGACATCTTCATCTTAAGCGTGACCCAACATGACCATAACACCTTTAATTAAATATAGCACAGAATTACTTTCACATTTATCAGTGTGGCTCTGAATCGCTGCTACGCCTATAAATGTAACCAAAAAGAAATATCAAACCTTACAGTGTGACAGCTACACCATTAAACGTGACCTTGGATGACAATTTCACCTTTAAATGTGACCAAATACTGAGAAAGAAATGTGACTTTAAAATGTGGTCGAGCAGATGGATTCATTGAAGCTTCAATGACGCGCGGGAAACATCATCATTTATGTAAACAAGAAGTTGATGTGGCTGGAGGAGCAGACTTGCATGTTTGTTTTCATCAAGAGAGAAGCTCTAATCTCATACCGCTTCTTGGAAATCAGCTTTGGTTCAAGGCTGAAAAGACTGGAAGAGCCCTTGAGGCAGCAACGAAGTAGAGTACTCACGAGCTTCATGTTGTCTGTGTGAGGATCGGCTGAAGGATGATGAGCAAGCTGAAGGATCCCAGCTATATATACACATGCACCGGGTCAGCAGGACAGGCAGGGAAGGACTCCTGCAGTAGTCAAGGACCTGAGGTGAAGGGATTTGGGTGGTGGGTGTTTCGAGAGGGTGGAAGGAGAATGGAGAGGCTAGAAAATGGAGAGTGGGTGGGAATGATGTAAGGGAGGTGATGGTAGTTAGGAAGTAAAGCAAAAAGAGTGAGGGTAAACAGAATGATGGAAAAGAGGGAGGATAAAGAAGATGGAATTGACGACAAAATTAAAGAGAATTAGAGAGAAAGACAGGAGAGCTCGGAATGGGACAGAAACAGAAAACCCGAAGGCAGAAAAAGGAAGAGATAAAATAGCAGATGAAAGTATGGAAAAAAACATAGGGAATCAGAAGGTAGAAATCTAGAGAGGGTGACTGGCAGAAGCAGAGAGAACTAGGAAGGAAGAGGGACACGGAGATAAGGGAGAAGAGGAAATATGAAGAACTAGATAGTAAATGAAAAATGAAATAGATAGTAAATGAAAAATGAAATAGATAGTAAATGAAAAATGGAGATCATGAGATACTACGGGGGAAAAAAAGAGAAGAAGATAAGAAGAAAGAAGAAAAACAAGAAGATAAGGAGAAAGAAGGAAAACAAGAATATAGGGTGAAAATTAGCCAACTAGATAAGAAGGGGAAAAGGGAGTCACGAAAGAATGAGAGAAAGAGATGCAATGAGATAGGGGAAAGACAACGAAAAAGAGAGATAGAGAGACAAGGAGCTAGGAAGAGAGCCAAAGATATAGAAAAAATAAACAAGACGATAGGGAGGAAGAAAGAGAGACAGGCACATAGAGGAAGACAAGGATGTAGAGAGAGGCAAGTAAGGAAGAAATGAAGACACAAAGATATGGAGATAAATAGAAAGAATGGGATGGAAAAGGGAAGACATGGGCATATGGAGAGAAAAAAAATAGAAAGAAGATAGTAAGGGAGACAGGGAGATAGTGATGGAGACGAGGGGATAATGAGAGACAGTGAGATAGTGAGGATGATAGGGAGATAGTGAGGGAGACAAAGGGATAGTGAGGGAGACAAGGAGATAGTTAGAGAGACAAAGAAATACTGAAGGAGACAGGGAGATAGTTAGTGAAGTAGGCAAAGAGATATTGAAGGTGACAGGGAGATAGTGAGGAAGGCAAGGCGATAGTAAGAGAGACAAAGAGATAGTGAAGGAGACAGGGAGATAGTTAGTGAAGTAGGCAAAGAGATATTGAAGGTGACAGGGAGATAGTGAGGAAGGCAAGGCGATAGTAAGAGAGACAAAGAGATAGTGAAGGAGACAGGGAGATAGATAGTGAAGGAGGCAAAGAGACAATGAAGGAGACAGGGAGATAATGAGGGAGGGAAGGCTATAGTGAGAGAAACAGGAAGATAGTGAGGATGACAGGGAGAGAGTGAGGATGACAGGGAGATAGTGACAGAGACAGTGAGATAGTGAGGGAGGCAAGGAGATGATGAGGGAGACAGGAAGAATGTGAGGAAGACAGGGAGATAGTAAAGGAGGTAGTATGGGAGAGAATGAGGGAGACAGAGAAATAGTGAAGGAGACAGGGAGATAGACAGGGAGACAGTGAGGGAGACAGAAAGTGAAAGAGACTGGGAGATAGTGAGAGAGACAGGGAGATAGTGAGAGAGACAGGGAGATAGTAAGGGAGGTGGTGAGGGAGACAGGGAGATAATGAGACAGGGAGATAGTGAGGGAGGTAGTGAGGGAGACAGGGAGATAATGAGACAGGGAGACAGTGAGGGAGGTAGTGAGGGAGGTAGTGAGGGAGGTAGTGAGGGAGGTAGTGAGGGAGACAGGGAGAAAATGAGGGAGATAGGACGGACAAAGTATTTAAATGTTCAACATTTACGACTACACTGACGTCCAAAATACCTATAAAAATCTAGTCGTAAGAATTTGTTTGTATTGGGAATGTATTATTTGGGGAGAGAGGGGGGAGGGGGATAAGGCGGTGAGGGGGAAGGGGGTGGGTAGGGGGAGGGGGAAGGGGAATGACCACTTCGCTTATTTTCATGCAAATAAACGTGAATATTAAAAGAAAATCCTGTATTTTCAGGGACGTGTTTGTACACTTAACTGTTGACACCAAGAGCAGAGAGGCGACGCGTTCAACAAGACAACGGCAGAGGCAATAAACTCAACAGAGTGACGCCACTAACAACAGAGGCGTTGCACGTAGCGAAGCATAGCCACCAACGGGAAATACAACGTACTAAGTAAACAGCAACGTCTACGGTAGATACTGACACCGACAGAAATCGCTACACCCTCAGCGAGACAAACGGCATCAACGGGAAAGCCAACGCACTCAGCTAAACGGTGACACGAATAAATTGTTTTTCTATAATCGCTCTGACAACACTAAAAAATATATTACTCAAAAGAAAACAATAAACTGCCAGAACAAATTCTTGTTAAGTTTTCCATGATTATTGTGTAGATTAGTGTGATTCTTGTGTAGTTTAGTGTGATTGTTGTGTAGTTTAGTGTGATTGTTGTGTAGTTTAGTGTGATTGTTGTGTGGTTTGGTGTGATTCTTGTGTAGTTTAGTGTGATTCTTGTGTAGTTTAGTGTGATTCTTGTGTAGTTTAGTGTGACTTAAGAAATCGTAATGACACGATTGCAAATAAACCATACCCCCGGCCGGGATTGAACCCGCGGTCATAGAGTCTCAAAACTCCAGCCCGTCGCGCTAGCCACTAGACCAGCTAGCCACAATAAGATTCATCCAACTAGGTATATTTCTACACCATAGGAAAGTTAGCGGGTTCAATC
This sequence comes from Cherax quadricarinatus, assembly GCF_038502225.1. NCBI lineage: Eukaryota > Metazoa > Arthropoda > Malacostraca > Decapoda > Parastacidae > Cherax > Cherax quadricarinatus. The sequence continues at coordinate 37,434,350 of NC_091310.1, read as the reverse complement.
CCGGCCGGGGGTATGGTTTATTTGCAATCGTGTCATTACGATTTCTTAAGTCATGTTGACGGCAGTGAAGGGACTTGAGCTAGAGTTCGTCACGGCCACGCTAGCTGGAGATTCGTCTGTAAAAACTTGCATTTGTGGTCACAGAGGTGCCTGTGCTAACTTTCCTATGGTGTAGAAATATACCTAGTTGGATGAATCTTATTGTGGCTAGCTGGTCTAGTGGCTAGCGCGACGGGCTGGAGTTTTGAGACTCTATGACCGCGGGTTCAATCCCGGCCGGGGGTATGGTTTATTTGCAATCGTGTCATTACGATTTCTTAAGTCATGTTGACGGCAGTGAAGGGACTTGAGCTAGAGTTCGTCACGGCCACGCTAGCTGGAGATTCGTCTGTAAAAACTTGCATTTGTGGTCACAGAGGTGCCTGTGCTAACTTTCCTATGGTGTAGAAATATACCTAGTTGGATGAATCTTATTGTGGCTAGCTGGTCTAGTGGCTAGCGCGACGGGCTGGAGTTTTGAGACTCTATGACCGCGGGTTCAATCCCGGCCGGGGGTATGGTTTATTTGCAATCGTGTCATTACGATTTCTTAAGTCATGTTGACGGCAGTGAAGGGACTTGAGCTAGAGTTCGTCACGGCCACGCTAGCTGGAGATTCGTCTGTAAAAACTTGCATTTGTGGTCACAGAGGTGCCTGTGCTAACTTTCCTATGGTGTAGAAATATACCTAGTTGGATGAATCTTATTGTGGCTAGCTGGTCTAGTGGCTAGCGCGACGGGCTGGAGTTTTGAGACTCTATGACCGCGGGTTCAATCCCGGCCGGGGGTATGGTTTATTTGCAATCGTGTCATTACGATTTCTTAAGTCATGTTGACGGCAGTGAAGGGACTTGAGCTAGAGTTCGTCACGGCCACGCTAGCTGGAGATTCGTCTGTAAAAACTTGCATTTGTGGTCACAGAGGTGCCTGTGCTAACTTTCCTATGGTGTAGAAATATACCTAGTTGGATGAATCTTATTGTGGCTAGCTGGTCTAGTGGCTAGCGCGACGGGCTGGAGTTTTGAGACTCTATGACCGCGGGTTCAATCCCGGCCGGGGGTATGGTAGTTTAGTGTGATTCTTGTGTAGCTTCGTGTGATTCTTGTGTAGTTTAGTGTGATTGTTGTGTAGTTTAGTGTGATTCTTGTGTAGTTTAGTGTGATTCTTGTGTAGTTTAGTGTGATTCTTGTGTAGTTTGGTGTAATTCTTGTGTAGCTTCGTGTGATTCTTGTGTAGTTTAGTGTGATTGTTGTGTAGTTTAGTGTGATTCTTGTGTAGTTTAGTGTGATTGTTGTGTGGTTTAGTGTGATTGTTGTGTAGTTTGGTGTAATTCTTGTGTAGCTTCGTGTGATTCTTGTGTAGTTTAGTGTGATTCTTGTGTAGTTTAGTGTGATTCTTGTGTAGTTTAGTGTGATTGTTGTGTGGTTTAGTGTGATTGTTGTGTAGTTTAGTGTGATTCTTGTGTAGTTTAGTGTGATTCTTGTGTAGTTTAGTGTGATTCTTGTGTAGTTTAGTGTGATTCTTGTGTAGTTTAGTGTGATTGTTGTGTGGTTTAGTGTGATTGTTGTGTAGTTTAGTGTGATTCTTGTGTAGTTTAGTGTGATTCTTGTGTAGTTTAGTGTGATTCTTGTGTAGTTTGGTGTGATTCTTGTGTAGTTTAGTGTGATTGTTGTGTGGTTTAGTGTGATTGTTGTGTAGTTTAGTGTGATTGTTGTGTGGTTTAGTGTGATTGTTGTGTAGTTTAGTGTGATTCTTGTGTAGTTTAGTGTGATTCTTGTGTAGTTTAGTGTGATTCTTGTGTAGTTTGGTGTGATTGTTGTGTAGTTTAGTGTGATTCTTGTGTAGTTTAGTGTGATTGTTGTGTGGTTTAGTGTGATTGTTGTGTAGTTTAGTGTGATTCTTGTGTAGTTTAGTGTGATTCTTGTGTAGTTTAGTGTGATTCTTGTGTAGTTTGGTGTGATTCTTGTGTAGTTTAGTGTGATTGTTGTGTAGTTTAGTGTGATTCTTGTGTAGTTTAGTGTGATTGTTGTGTGGTTTAGTGTGATTCTTGTGTAGTTTAGTGTGATTCTTGTGTAGTTTAGTGTGATTCTTGTGTAGTTTAGTGTGATTCTTGTGTAGTTTAGTGTGATTCTTGTGTAGTTTGGTGTAATTCTTGTGTAGCTTCGTGTGATTCTTGTGTAGTTTAGTGTGATTCTTGTGTAGTTTAGTGTGATTCTTGTGTAGTTTAGTGTGATTCATGTGTAGTTTGGTGGGATTCTTGTGTAGTTTAGAGTGATTCTTGTGTAGTTAGTTTAATTCTTGTGCAGTTTAGAGTGATTCTTGTGTAGTTTAGTTTAATTCTTGTGCAGTTTAGAGTGATTCTTGTGTAGTTTAGTTTAATTCTTGTGTAGTTTAGTGTGGTTCTTGTGTAGTTTAGTATAATTCTTGTGTAGTTTAGAGTGATCCTTGTGTAGTTTAGTTTAATTCTTTTGTAGTTTAGTTTAATTCTTGTGTAGTTTAGAGTGATTCCGGTTTAGTAACGCACTGAACCTGCATTGTTTCAAAGGAAAGATGAACATTAGCAGTTAAGTAACGCATAAAAACTATGCAAATTAAAAAAAAACACACAAGTTGGAAAGATAAAAATAACAGCAGAAAAATAATTCATTTTGACAAATAACTACAAATTGTTGCTAGAACCATAAACTATGGGAATACAATTATTATATTTAGAGATGTTCAAAAATTAATGAAATGGAGAGAAAGAAAACTAAATTAACTTGAAATAAAGCTCACAGTTAGCAAGAAATAGAGAAACAAGCAAATTTGTAAGTAATAGAGAAACCGGTAAGTAACAGGGGAACATAGAGAAACTGGTAAGTAACAGAGGAACATAGAGAAACTGGTAAGTAACAGAGGAACATAGAGAAACTGGTAAGTAACAGAGGAACATAGAGAAACTGGTAAGTAACAGAGGAACATAGACAAACTGGTAAGTAACAGAGGAACATAGACAAACTGGTAAGTAACAGAGGAACATAGACAAACTGGTAAGTAACAGAGGAACATAGACAAACTGGTAAGTAACAGAGGAACATAGACAAACTGATAAGTAACAGAGGAACATAGACAAACTGGTAAGTAACAGAGGAACATAGACAAACTGGTAAGTAACAGAGGAACATAGAGAAACTGGTAAGTAACAGAGGAACATAGACAAACTGGTAAGTAACAGAGGAACATAGAGAAACTGGTAAGTAACAGAGGAACATAGACAAACTGGTAAGTAACAGAGGAACATAGAGAAACTGGTAAGTAACAGAGGAACATAGACAAATTGGTAAGTAACAGAGGAACATAGACAAACTGGTAAGTAACAGAGGAACATAGACAAACTGGTAAGTAACAGAGGAACATAGACAAACTGGTAAGTAACAGAGGAACATAGACAAACTGGTAAGTAACAGAGGAACATAGACAAACTGGTAAGTAACAGAGGAACATAGACAAACTGGTAAGTAACAGAGGAACATAGACAAACCGGTAAGTAACAGAGGAACATAGACAAACTGGTAAGTAACAGAGGAACATAGACAAACTGGTAAGTAACAGAGGAACATAGACAAACTGGTAAGTAACAGAGGAACATAGACAAACTGGTAAGTAACAGAGGAACATAGACAAACCGGTAAGTAACAGAGGAACATAGACAAACTGGTAAGTAACAGAGGAACATAGACAAACTGGTAAGTAACAGAGGAACATAGACAAACTGGTAAGTAACAAAGGAACATAGACAAACTGGTAAGTAACAGAGGAACATAGAGAAACTGGTAAGTAACAGAGGAACATAGAGAAACTGGTAAGTAACAGAGGAACATAGAGAAACTGGTAAGTAACAGAGGAACATAGAGAAACTAGTAAGTAACAGAGGAACATAGACAAACTGGTAAGTAACAAAGGAACATAGACAAACTGGTAAGTAACAGAAGAACATAGACAAACTGGTAAGTAACAGAGGAACATAGACAAACTGGTAAGTAACAGAGGAACATAGACAAACTGGTAAGTAACAGAGGAACATAGACAAACTGGTAAGTAACAGAGGAACATAGACAAACTGGTAAGTAACAGAGGAACATAGACAAAAAGGTAAGTAACAGAGGAACATAGACAAACTGGTAAGTAACAGAGGAACATAGACAAACTGGTAAGTAACAGAGGAACATAGACAAACTGGTAAGTAACAGAGGAACATAGACAAACTGGTAAGTAACAGAGGAACATAGACAAACTGGTAAGTAACAGAGGAACATAGAGAAACTGGTAAGTAACAGAGGAACATAGAGAAACTGGTAAGTAACAGAGGAACATAGAGAAACTGGTAAGTAACAGAGGAACATAGAGAAACTGGTAAGTAACAGAGGAACATAGACAAACTGGTAAGTAACAAAGGAACATAGACAAACTGGTAAGTAACAGAGGAACATAGACAAACTGGTAAGTAACAGAGGAACATAGACAAACTGGTAAGTAACAGAGGAACATAGACAAACTGGTAAGTAACAGAGGAACATAGACAAACTGGTAAGTAACAGAGGAACATAGACAAACTGGTAAGTAACAGAGGAACATAGACAAACTGGTAAGTAACAGAGGAACATAGACAAACTGGTAAGTAACAGAGGAACATAGACAAACTGGTAAGTAACAGAGGAACATAGACAAACTGGTAAGTAACAGAGGAACATAGACAAACTGGTAAGTAACAGAGGAACATAGACAAACTGGTAAGTAACAGAGGAACATAGACAAACTGGTAAGTAACAGAGGAACATAGACAAACTGGTAAGTAACAGAGGAACATAGACAAACTAGTAAGTAACAGAGGAACATAGACAAACTGGTAAGTAACAGAGGAACATAGACAAACTGGTAAGTAACAGAGGAACATAGACAAACTGGTAAGTAACAGAGGAACATAGACAAACCGGTAAGTAACAGAGGAACATAGACAAACTGGTAAGTAACAGAGGAACATAGACAAACTGGTAAGTAACAGAGGAACATAGACAAACTGGTAAGTAACAGAGGAACATAGACAAACTGGTAAGTAACAGAGGAACATAGACAAACTGGTAAGTAACAGAGGAACATAGACAAACTGGTAAGTAACAGAGGAACATAGACAAACTGGTAAGTAACAGAGGAACATAGAGAAACTGGTAAGTAACAGAGGAACATAGAGAAACTGGTAAGTAACAGAGGAACATAGAGAAACTGGTAAGTAACAGAGGAACATAGACAAACTGGTAAGTAACAAAGGAACATAGACAAACTGGTAAGTAACAGAGGAACATAGACAAACTGGTAAGTAACAGAGGAACATAGACAAACTGGTAAGTAACAGAGGAACATAGACAAACTGGTAAGTAACAGAGGAACATAGACAAACTGGTAAGTAACAGAGGAACATAGACAAACTGGTAAGTAACAGAGGAACATAGACAAACTGGTAAGTAACAGAGGAACAGAGACAAACTGGTAAGTAACAGAGGAACATAGACAAATTGGTAAGTAACAGAGGAACATAGACAAACTGGTAAGTAACAGAGGAACATAGACAAACTGGTAAGTAACAGAGGAACATAGACAAACTGGTAAGTAACAGAGGAACATAGAGAAACTGGTAAGTAACAGAGGAACATAGACAAACTGGTAAGTAACAGAGGAACATAGACAAACTGGTAAGTAACAGAGGAACATAGACAAACCGGTAAGTAACAGAGGAACATAGACAAACTGGTAAGTAACAGAGGAACATAGACAAACTGGTAAGTAACAGAGGAACATAGACAAACCGGTAAGTAACAGAGGAACATAGACAAACTGGTAAGTAACAGAGGAACATAGACAAACCGGTAAGTAACAGAGGAACATAGACAAACTGGTAAGTAACAGAGGAACATAGACAAACTGGTAAGTAACAGAGGAACATAGACAAACTGGTAAGTAACAGAGGAACATAGACAAACTGGTAAGTAACAGAGGAACATAGACAAACCGGTAAGTAACAGAGGAACATAGACAAACTGGTAAGTAACAGAGGAACATAGACAAACTGGTAAGTAACAGAGGAACATAGACAAACTGGTAAGTAACAGAGGAACATAGACAAACTGGTAAGTAACAGAGGAACATAGACAAACCGGTAAGTAACAGAGGAACATAGACAAACTGGTAAGTAACAGAGGAACATAGACAAACCGGTAAGTAACAGAGGAACATAGACAAACTGGTAAGTAACAGAGGAACATAGACAAACTGGTAAGTAACAGAGGAACATAGACAAACTGGTAAGTAACAGAGGAACATAGACAAACTGGTAAGTAACAGAGGAACATAGACAAACTGGTAAGTAACAGAGGAACATAGACAAACTGGTAAGTAACAGAGGAACATAGACAAACTGGTAAGTAACAGAGGAACATAGACAAACTGGTAAGTAACAGAGGAACATAGAGAAACTGGTAAGTAACAGAGGAACATAGACAAACTGGTAAGTAACAGAGGAATATAGACAAACTGGTAAGTAACAGAGGAACATAGACAAACCGGTAAGTAACAGAGGAACATAGACAAACTGGTAAGTAACAGAGGAACATAGACAAACTGGTAAGTAACAGAGGAACATAGACAAACCGGTAAGTAACAGAGGAACATAGACAAACTGGTAAGTAACAGAGGAACATAGACAAACCGGTAAGTAACAGAGGAACATAGACAAACTGGTAAGTAACAGAGGAACATAGACAAACTGGTAAGTAACAGAGGAACATAGACAAACTGGTAAGTAACAGAGGAACATAGACAAACTGGTAAGTAACAGAGGAACATAGACAAACCGGTAAGTAACAGAGGAACATAGACAAACTGGTAAGTAACAGAGGAACATAGACAAACTGGTAAGTAACAGAGGAACATAGACAAACTGGTAAGTAACAGAGGAACATAGACAAACTGGTAAGTAACAGAGGAACATAGACAAACCGGTAAGTAACAGAGGAACATAGACAAACTGGTAAGTAACAGAGGAACATAGACAAACCGGTAAGTAACAGAGGAACATAGACAAACTGGTAAGTAACAGAGGAACATAGACAAACTGGTAAGTAACAGAGGAACATAGACAAACTGGTAAGTAACAGAGGAACATAGACAAACTGGTAAGTAACAGAGGAACATAGACAAACTGGTAAGTAACAGAGGAACATAGACAAACTGGTAAGTAACAGAGGAACATAGACAAACTGGTAAGTAACAGAGGAACATAGACAAACTGGTAAGTAACAGAGGAACATAGACAAACTGGTAAGTAACAGAGGAACATAGACAAACTGGTAAGTAACAGAGGAACATAGACAAACTGGTAAGTAACAGAGGAACATAGACAAACTGGTAAGTAACAGAGGAACATAGACAAACTGGTAAGTAACAGAGGAACATAGACAAACTGGTAAGTAACAGAGGAACATAGACAAACTGGTAAGTAACAGAGGAACATAGACAAACTGGTAAGTAACAGAGGAACATAGACAAACTGGTAAGTAACAGAGGAACATAGACAAACTGGTAAGTAACAGAGGAACATAGACAAACTGGTAAGTAACAGAGGAACATAGACAAACTGGTAAGTAACAGAGGAACATAGACAAACCGGTAAGTAACAGAGGAACATAGACAAACTGGTAAGTAACAGAGGAACATAGACAAACCGGTAAGTAACAGAGGAACATAGACAAACTGGTAAGTAACAGAGGAACATAGACAAACTGGTAAGTAACAGAGGAACATAGACAAACTGGTAAGTAACAGAGGAACATAGACAAACTGGTAAGTAACAGAGGAACATAGACAAACTGGTAAGTAACAGAGGAACATAGACAAACTGGTAAGTAACAGAGGAACATAGACAAACTGGTAAGTAACAGAGGAACATAGACAAACTGGTAAGTAACAGAGGAACATAGACAAACTGGTAAGTAACAGAGGAACATAGACAAACCGGTAAGTAACAGAGGAACATAGACAAACTGGTAAGTAACAGAGGAACATAGACAAACCGGTAAGTAACAGAGGAACATAGACAAACTGGTAAGTAACAGAGGAACATAGACAAACTGGTAAGTAACAGAGGAACATAGACAAACTAACAGAGGAACATAGACAAACTGGTAAGTAACAGAGGAACATAGACAAACTGGTAAGTAACAGAGGAACATAGACAAACTGGTAAGTAACAGAGGAACATAGACAAACTGGTAAGTAACAGAGGAACATAGACAAACTGGTAAGTAACAGAGGAACATAGACAAACTGGTAAGTAACAGAGGAACATAGACAAACTGGTAAGTAACAGAGGAACATAGACAAACTGGTAAGTAACAGAGGAACATAGACAAACTGGTAAGTAACAGAGGAACATAGACAAATATTAGAAAAAGAGCACTAACTTCATCTAAACCTAACTTATCAGCAACGTCAGAGTGAGATATGTAAAAGAGGAGACACCTTGGGGTACAAGAGGTGATTGTGGCTTTCATCCATAGGAGATAAGGGCAGCTTCCGTTCCTTGGATCAAGAGCCCCGTCCTAAGGCTAGTAATACACAAGCATATAGCAAGATTTATCACAAGACGAGAAGTAAACTCAAGGAGACTTTACTCTCATTTGATAAGTAAGACACATATACAACAGTTAAGTTTCTTTATTCCCAAACATTTCGCCTACAGAGTAGGCTTCTTCAGTCGAATACAGAGGAGGCAGCAGAATAGTAAAGACGATACAATCAGTCAGTCCCCCTAGAAGACGTGTTCAGAATAAAGGTAATTAACTCTTGCACATGTGTCTAACTTATCAAATTTTTGGTATTATTTGTACTTTTTTCAAGTTCATACTACTCGGTTGTTTGTATAAAGGGGTTTTCTCTCTCGTGCTAATATATATATATATATATATATATATATATATATATATATATATATATATATATTTACATATATATATTTTTATATATATTTATATATATTTATATACATATATATATTTATATATATATTATATTTATATATATATTTATATATATATATTTATATATATATATATTTATATATATATATTTATATATATATATATATATATATATATATATATATAAATATAAATATATATATATAGTTCCTTGATAATGTGAGTAGTCACGAAAGCGCTTGGAATTTCTCTATTCTTTCAGAGTGGTTGTTTTGCATATATATATATATATATATATATATATATATATATATATATATATATATATATATATATATATATATATATATATATATATATATATATATATATATATATATATATATATATATACCTGGTGAACACTAAACCCTTATGTACAATACAGCCCATATGGAATGAAATTTAGTCAGATTTGTTCCCATGTAGATATATTTGGCCCAGACGCAGGTAATATATGCGTTGTGAGCAGCCCTCAGCTATTTTGTTTGACTGATTTCGTACAGTCATCCCAGATACCCAGACTCACCAGGTGGAGGTGACTGTTCTTGTTTTTCGAGGAGAACATAGAAAAGACCTAAATAGTAAATGCGTGAAGAAGCAGGGGATGACAAGAACAAATCATATTGAAAACGGTCAGAAAAGCTTTTCACATAGTTTTATAAGAATATAAAGTCATCAAATACCTTAAAGAATAAAAGACACAATACTGTGACTGGAACAATACACAAATAACCCGCATATAGGAGACTGGAAATCATAACGACGTATCGGTCCGATTTCGCCCATTAACTAGTGACAGAAGCGCGAAGGAAAGGGAGCCAGAATATATACGAGAGGCCAGGAGTAGTGTAACGAGAGGACACCGTCTTGTTGAAGCATCACTTAACATACAACTTTCGAAATAAGAATCTTAGTATGTACTGGCTTTGTTGCTGTAGATGCCTTCCTTTCTCATTACAATGTCAAATGCTTCAAACTTCAGAACTACGTGATGTTTATCTCCTTTTCTCCTTACTTCTCATTTCCTGTATTTTCTTTACTTTTCCTGTCTTCTACCTAGGAGGATTTTGTCTTTCTGTGATTTGGTCCCACCCTCGTGGTTCATTAGCTCTCCTGCAGTGTTCCTCTTTTCTCTTGTTTTGAGACTACAACCACTATTACCACTACTATTACTACGTAGTTGCAGAATATTAGAGCTGGACAGAAGGACGTAGTATGGGCTATATTCAGCGAAAAGTGGAAACCATTATCTGGAAAAACTAAACACTGAAGACTGGACACCACGAGCTTAGATTTGCTCCTGCAATTATAAATAATTACACACACACACACTAAATATCCACCCAACAACGTTAGCGCTTTGTTGATAAATCAGCTACCGTCCTTAATGCACACCTCTTACTCAAAAGGTAAATTAACATGTTTATTCATAAGCATGTTGCCCTTGGCCGAGTAAACAATGTGTGCCAAGAGACAGAGAGATGGAAGAGGAGGTAAACATAACACACCGTTATATTCTTCAACACACAACCCATTAGGCTGGCAAGAAGTTACCGATATATCTATCAAATATTTACGTTCAGGAATGCACTGAAGTACATTCCTGAAGCTTTTCGGTAAAGTGTCAGTCAATAATAACCTGGTATTATCAGGCACGTTCAAGAGAACTACGAGAAAGGATGAGACTTTCTAGTAAAGTGCTTCTAATGTGCTCTTAGCCACACTGACGAGGAGCTTGCAGGGGCGAGCTAACAGAAGGAACAATACCGCAATTCAGTGACATGATGTTTGTGGTTAAGAGGACGAGGTGAGACTAGACACAGTAGTAGTGTGTCTAGGTACTTACTAAACTAAGAGCATCTCCCTTCTCTCTCTCTCTCTCTCTCTCTCTCTCTCTCTCTCTCTCTCTCTCTCTCTCTCCCTCCCTCTCTCGTACGTTAACTGTTACATAAGCAGTATTATTGAAAGCATAAAGAATAAAAAATAACTGCAAATAAGTAACAATCAAAAGCCATTTTGTTATTCTAAGAAAATGAATAATTGTTAACCTATTCACAGGAAGACTTCGTAATGACACAATTGCAAACAAACCATACCACGCGGTCTGGAGTTTTGAGACTTTCTGACCGCGGGTTCAATCCCGCCCGTGGTATGGTTTATATTCACAGTAATGCAGTAAACCTGTGTAGGTCTCAGAGCGCAGCAGTCCTTGTGAATGAAATACAATCATTACTACATTAATCTCTGAGTGTAATTTCGACGTTTGGTGGAGTTCATTTAGCTTAAACAATACTCGCCTAGTACACGTTTCAGACACTTAACAGGTGTTGCGCTTGACTGCCGTTGATGGAACCTCTGGCCACTGCTGGCTGACGAAACATGTGGGTTTGTTTACATGTATGCCACTTGTTTTCGCTGGGCAACACCTCCCATACGGCTCTACCTCCTGTTTCCTTATTACCATTTACACCTTCGAAGGGTTAATACGCAAAATTTATTTTGTGTAATTTTAGGAAAATACTTTATTTCGTTATATTTACAAGTGCAGTAATAATAATAATAATAATAATAATAATAATAATAATAATAATAATAATAATAATAATAATAATAATAATAATAATAATAATATTATTATTATTATTAATAATAATAATAATAATAATAATAATAATAATAATAATAATAATAATAATAATAATGATAATAATAATAATAATAATAAAATCAATAGGATTCTATAGAATGTTTTCAACGACAAAACGTCCCTAAAACCCTGGTGCCTGTAAAAAAAAATTCTTAATCCGCGTCTAATCGGGGAAGACTAAAATCTGAGATCCTCCTTCGGGAGGGTCTTAGATTTTAGTCTGGATGAATTTATTTTTAAGAGGGAGAGAAAAATTTACTTCTATATAATTAAAGGGGAGAAACATTCCTGCCCTTACAAGGACATGGGAGGAGACAAGTCCGTTTCGCCCAAATAGTCAAGAGAAACAACATTTACGACAGTGTTTTCAAGAGAAAATAAGGTGTTAATTCGTATGCTAACTTGGTTATTATTATTTAATATCTAATGACAGAGACGTCACATTAGGAGACACCCTACACTTAATAGAATAATAATCATTATTCATGGATGTCAGTACAATATGTCGGTATCCTTGCAAGACAGTGCTTAAGGTCAGCAATAACATCTGAAGCACCTCGAGACGCCGTAAAAGGTGATCAGACACATGCTGAAAACCTCAACATAGAGAAATTTTCGCCTCTTGCTTCAGGAATTTGCCTAACGCAGTGGGATTTTGCCTGTTTATTGTTTCTCATGGTAATAAGTCACCATAAATAAATCTATGAAACCATGTGAACTTGAGAGATTAAATCAATAGACTGGTTGCTATTGACGTCAGCAGTCATCACACAAAATGACATCGAATATACAATACATTACCAAACAATCGAAATCTAGTGCAGTGAAGAGCAGTAATCTGAGCTTAGCACAATGAACAATGAACTCGTGCTTGTTTGAAACATTTTTAAGGGCAGTGAATTTCGTGTTCAAAGAAGACAACGACATCAGCTCCAAGACGTATATGGGAACTTTACGTTCAAATGATAGACAACACTACAGGTGATTCCCATAACCGAGCATTTGTCCTGCTAAAAAATAGTTAAGCTCACATTTAGTTAACGAAACGTTGGATAACCTAAAATCCAGAACTTAAAAGGTATGATAAAAATCCTAACCCCATAAAATAATATTTCTTCCAACAGTTCGACCGGGGTCACAATTAGCGATCACACGAAGGTGAGTGACAGGCAGTAGCTGCTGTTACTCGAATTACGACAGACAGCTATGTGAAGATTCATTCTTATGTTTGTAGAGCATGCGATAAAATGACAGGCTAAAAAAAAGCATCAAAGAGCTTCTGATTGCTGGAAGAGAGCTTGTGGTCTCTGGAAAAGGAGCTTCTGGATTCCCCAAAGTCATTTGTTTCCTGAGAAGGGAAGTTTCTGGCACTCTAAATATCTTTTGATTCCTAGAAAAAGCTTCCGGTGACTGGAAAGAGCCTTTTAATACCAGGCGGCTCAAGGAAATGAGCTTGTTATTTACGAGAAATGTCTCTGTTTTTTGGAAAGAAGCTTCCGGTTCCTGAAATAGTTTGCAGCTGCTAGAAAGTATTTTTTGACTTCTTGAAAAGTATTTCTGGTTCCCTAAAAAAAAATCTGGTTTCATGAAAGTACGAAAATTCCTTCAGACTCCTGGAAAGTTTTCTGATTTCAAAACAGAAGCCTCCGATTTAAAGAGTCTTTTTGTCCCCGGAATGAAGTTCATTGTTTCTGAAAAGACATCAGCTTTCTGTAAACGTCTTTATGATTCCTTTAGTGGAGATTCTGATACCTGGAAAGGACCTTCTGGTTCCTGGAAAGGAGCTTCTGGTTCCTGAAGAGGAGCTTCTTGTTTCTGGAGAGGAACTTTTTCTTCTACAAATGGGAATTTCTATCTCCTGGAAAGAGGTTTCTAATCCTTGGATAGGACCCTTTGATTCCAGAGATCCCCAAAATAAAATTCTAGTCCCAGGAGAGGATTCCCTGTTACATGTGAAGGCTTCTTTTTTAGGGAAAGACCGATTGGTTCCTCGTGCCTTAGATGAAGCAGACAGCTCATTCCGTCCTTGATTAACTTGTCTATCTTGTCAGAAACAACAAACCTGTCTCTTATCTGGCGTCTCCTGTTCGCTCAGGGTGCGACTGGTTGCCATGGACTGCAGCTGTTTGTCTTAGGTTGCTGTCCATTGCTATTGTTTTTTTTCTATTATTAGTTACCAGTGACTGTAATTAGCTGTAATTGGTTTACGTTGGTTGCCATTAGCTGGTGTTGGTTGCCATAAATTGTACTTGATTGTTTTATATTTCCACAGTTATACTTGCTTTTTCAAACCAGGCGTCTGTGCCTTGTATTACAAGTCTTGGACGTTCTGCACCCTGATCTAAAATTAAATCACTGCATCTAAATCTTAATATTTCTAAATCTAAATACATACATGGTCACTGACCTAGCAATATAGTATCATATAACTGGAATATAGTATCATATAACTGCAATATAGTATCATATAACTGGAAGAAATTGTATTTTTAGATAACATTTACAGGTTAAGGAAAATCAAATCACAGAAAGGCTGGGCCTCAAACCCATGGCAGGATAGTACTAAAACACCCAGGCCAGTGCGTTAACAGCCATGCTGGTGTGGCTAAAGTTCGGGGCCTTACTAACCTTCCTATGGTGTATAGATATATATCCAGTTGGAAGACTCCTATTAAAGCCAGTTGGTCTATTGCTTAACACACTGGCCTGTGTGGACTTGCCTGCCATGGTTTCGATCCCTCGCCCGTTCTGTGATTTGTTTGCCCTCGTGTTATTGCGCTTTCACCAGTGTAGGGAAAAGTTATTCTTTAGCTCTTTAATTTTTGATATTAGAATTTTGGTATGTAAAACAGTAGAAGATATTTTCCACTATTTTTCTTGTAGTTTAAAGACGCTTCTGTTATTAAATTACTACTAATTCTACTACTACTACTATTATAAATACTACTACTACTACTAATACTAATACTAATGCTACTACCACTACTACTACTACTACTACTACTACTACTACTACTACTACTAATAATAATAATAATAATAATAATAATAATACTAACACTACTATCAATACTACTACTAATACTAATAATACCACTACTACTACTACTACTACTACTACTACTACTACTACTACTACTACTACTACTACTACTACTACTACTACTACTACTACTACTACTAACACTACTATCACTACTACTACTATTAATACTAATACTACTACCACTACTACTACTACTACTACTACTACTACTACTACTACTACTACTACTAACACTACTATCACTACTACTACTACTACTACTAATGCTAATACTACTACCACTACTACTACTACTGCTACTACTACTACTACTACTACTACTGCTACTACTACTACTACTACTACTACTACTACTACTACTACTACTACTACTACCACACTACTATCACTACTACTACTACTACTACTAATACTAATACTACTACCACTACTACTACTACTAATACTACTACTACTACTACTACTAACACTACTATCACTACTACTACTACTACTAATACTAATACTACTGCCACTACTACTACTACTACTACTACTACTACTACTACTACTGCTACTACTACTACTACTACTACTACTAACATTACTATCAATACTACTACTACTAGTACTAATACTACTACCACTTCTACTACTACTAATACTACTACTAATACTACTACTACTACTACTACTAATACTAACACTGCTATCACTACTACTACTACTACTAATACTAATACTACTACCACTACTGCTACTACACTACTACTACTACTACTACTAACACTGCTATCACTACTACTACTACTACACTGCTATCACTACTACTACTAATACTAATACTAATACTACTACCACTACTACTACTACTACTACTACCACTACTACTGTTACTACTACTACTAACACTACTATCACTACTACTAGTAATACTAATACTACTACCACTACTCCTACTACTACTACTACTAATGCTACTACTGCTACTACTACTACTACTACTAACACTACTATCACTACTACTACTATTACTACTAATACTACTAATACTACTACTACTACTACTACTACTAATACTACCACTACTACTACTACTACTACTACTACTACTACTACTACTAACACTACCATCACTACTACTACTACTACTACTACTACTAACACTACCATCACTACTACTACTACTACTACTACTAACACTACCATTACTACTACTACTACTAACACTACCGTCACTACAACTACTACTACTACTAACACTACCATCACTACTACTACTACTAACACTACCATCACTACTACTACTACTAATACTAATACTAATACTATTACTACAATCTTTACTTCTACTATTACTACTTCCACTACTGCTACTACTATAACTACCAGTACTGTTATTACAATTATATCTACAACTACTACTAACACTACTATTACTTTTACCTTTACTACTTGCAGTAATACTACTACTAGTACTACTACTGCCAGTACCTCCACTACCATTACTACTACTATTACTATTACCTCTACCACTATGCCTTCTTCTGTCTCTACGACGTCTGCTGCTGACACTTCCAGTACCGCCATATATTAATAATATTCAATACCAAAAATTTCAAGAATAAGAGACAAGAGCAACATGTGTCTTTAATGTCAAAATATTTTGACTGCGCAGCAAGCACATTTGAAACAAGTACAGAGGCAGCTTCTTCCAATGTCTAAAGTAGAATGTCGCCTTTGTATTCATATGAAAAATCCTGCTGCGCAGGCGAAAGGTTTCGGCATTAAAGATTCCCATGTGTTGCACATGTGTCACCCGTAATTACCAGTTATTACAAAATAATTGTTTAGTAAATAAATTGATATGGCTGTGTCAGCAACGGGACTACATCGGTACCTAATGTGGCCTTGAAGCGACGGGCTGCCTGGAGACCCTGAGTGAGCCAAGGTGCATACTGCTGAAAATGATGACCAGTGTCGTAGTGACGAGATACACACACACATGTATATGTATATAATTATACTCGAACCCCAGCATTCACGTAAATCCATTCTGCAACATTTCCTGGATACCTTCATTCACTTTACTTTTTGGTGCCCATTGGCTTTGTGTTGTGTTATGTGACACCAAAATTGAAAACCAGCTACAGAATTTGTTTCAGTATATGAATCATTCTCTCATTTGAATCAGCATTAAGCAATATTTGAAGAATTTTTTTTTAACAAATCGGACAAGAGAATTTTCCCATCATCCGTGGCGGAGAAACTCAGCGCAGCTTCGGGAAACAAACCCTCAGGACTGCGGAGCGGAATTCGACATACAGACTGTACGACTAATGTTCAACCACAAATATGATAACTTGTAATTCCTATTAAGAGTTTTTAACCTCATGTTGATATCGTAAAAACCATTTGAAAAAGAATTTCCCCGAAAATGTTGATGGCTGTGTTTATATGAGGCCTTGTACAATCAAAATGCCACGTATTTTATGTAGTGCAGAGTGGAAAAAGCCTGGAAGCCTGTCACTTTACAATTGTCAGGAGTTGAATGTTAATTTTAGCCTATGTTGGCAAGCTAGATCACTACTAGACATGTCACTCTTTAAGTGGTTTACTTTTGAGTTACCATGAAATTAAGGTACCAGAGTGAAGTACTACCAATCTTACTCTGTAAAGTCAGGTTCCCCCATGCAAGGTGCAGCTGAGTCTCTTCTAGATGATTTAGATCAATCAAGACTCTGTACGTAAGATTCACTTTAATATACTGCATTTAGTACTCCATGAGAATTTAACTGAGACCAAGAAAGTGCTTAAGATTTAATTACTATTCACTGTGTTTATACTACATATAGACTATAACCCTGTAATTCATGGGAAGTCAGGTAACTGGAGCTGATCTCTTTTGTTAATGAAGACAAATTATACAATTGACGAAGGGTAAAAAAAAGTGGTTGGTGTTACTAAGGCATCTGATGGAGACAAAGAACTTTATCCATGAAGGCAAAGAGAGGAATGTACCAGAGTATAGTGGTACCAACACTGTTGTGGGTGTGAATCATTGGTTATGAATGTTGCTGCGAGGAAAAG
>NC_091310.1:37388999-37413999 GCF_038502225.1 Cherax quadricarinatus | reverse complement strand
TGTAACTCTCAGTATATGTCATCGTAGCTCTTTATACCCCTGCTGTTTTAACTTTCAGTACCCTGTTACTGTAACTCTCAGACCATCTCACTGTAACTCCCATTACCTGCTATTATGACTCTCATAACCTGCCATTATAACTTTTACAGTCTGTCACTTTAAATCTCTGTACTTTTGTCACTGCAAACATTACGTATTATTATTCTATAGATTGCATCGTTACAGGTGACTCTTTAACTTCCAGATGATTAAGAGGATAATTCCTCTTAAATACTTGCCTCCTCTTATGGACACAGCAGACATTTCAAGTCTTCATTGCCTTCTGCTGCTGCTGCTGCTGCTGCTGCTAACCTCGTTCAAATATAATTGATTTGGCGAACGACAGAAATATAAAATTACTTCCTCGCGAGGAAAGAAGGATATACTAACACAATTTAAAAAATGCAAACAATAATATAGAATTAAAGGTTCTCCGGCATTTCACATAATATCGAACTCTTTCTAAAATACGAGGCCTCAGAGTAGTAAGAATACCCAAGAAATCTTCCGAGTGTATTTACTGCTCTCTTGTCTGGTGGACGCAGGTAGTGTTCGCCCTCCTGGTCGCCCTGGCCGCCGCCGCTCCTCGCCCTGATGAGGACGCAGAGACCTTGGTGGACGAGCGCCAAGACAATGGTGACGGCACCTTCAACTACCGATTTGAAACCAGCAATGGACTGAAGGAGGAGCGAGTCGGTACTGTGGGGGCTGAAGGCCAGAGCAACATGCAGGGTTCTTACAGGTAAACATTCCATCACCAAACTGTCTTCATCACATTTATATCTATATCAGATTACTAATAATTTTATGTTATTTTGCTTTAAAAAAAATATTATCTGATAATTAGTATATGAATGGATTGTATATCTTTCAGCTTCACTCTCCCTGACGGCACTGTCGCTGTAATTACTTACGTCGCCGACGAGAACGGCTTCAGGCCTGAGTCTCCGCTGCTGCCCCAGGATCACCCCCTCCCTGCCCACGCAGTCGCACAGATCGCCTTCGCTGAGGAACAGCGTGCTAAGGGTGTCGTGTTCGAGAAATGAGGCGATGTTTGACTTGCTCCTCGACGACTCTGTTAGTGACCTTCCTGTATATACTAAAGACTCGACCTTCAACTTTTCAATCAATACAGATGTATTCCATCGGTATCACGTGCTAGTTAAATAAAATCCTTTGTATATTTTTTTGCATTATCAGTTTTCCTCTATCATAATTGAAAAAATCTTTATATTTCATGAGTGTCACTATGTGAGGAAGTTCAGCAAGCTTCCATAGATACAAAAATAATGCAATATTTTTTAGCAATTTATTTATGAAGTTTGACAAAAATATAACTCCAGGCAAAACTTTATGGTTTTTCTCATAAATAATATTCACATTACACTTAGATGATCTCACTAAGGAAGAGGATCTCTACAAAAAGAAATGATTTCAAATGAGCCTCAATAAACGCCAGGTACATATCAGGAGGCAGATACCGTGAAGGGAGACAGATGATTTCATCACGAATGTGATATGTTTGAATTTCAGTAACCAAAACATCCCATACTAAAATACAGCTTAATACACAACATTGCACAAACACACACACACACACACACACACACACATCTGAATGAGCCGGATACATCGTAAGCAGTGGAACCTTATAAAATGCTACCATGGACTCTGCGAGAGGGGCCAGAAGAACTGTGTGAACCACTAGCTAAAATCTGCAAGTTATTTAATACTTGACATTTACCAAAGATCTGAAAACATCGAAAGTACTCCCTGTATTTAGAAAAAGAGACAGACAGGAAGCATTATAATGCAGACCAGTATCACTGACATGCATGATGAATAATGAGATGTATAAAATGTGAGGTACTGGACACCACAAGTAGAAGGAAGAAGAGTGGTGGAGCACTTAGAAAGAAGAGTTTTCTGGAACAATAACCAGCATGAGTTCATCGATGGTAAACTTTGTCTCACAAACTTGCTGAGCTTTATCATAAAGTAACAGAAGTGAGACAGGAGAACTGGATGGATTAATTGCATATTCTTGAACTGCAATAAGTCATTTGAAGTTGTATCTCACATGAGACTAGGATAACAACCTAACAGGCATCTAGGAATAACTAGGAATGTGCTACAGTGGCTAAAAGAGTGCTTTTGGGGAAGAAAACAAAGAGATATTATCTGACAAGAAGTCAGATGGGAAAGTGTAACGACTGGGGTTATGCAAGGATTTGTTTTGGGAATGATATTGTTTCTGGTATATCTAAATGACTTAGTCTGCAAATTATGTAAAACTAATGAGGAGAGTAAAAACTAGTAAGGATAACGAAGAATTCTAAGTAACTCTGGACAAAATATAAAGTGGTCAGACCAGTGGCTACTCGAATTAAACCCCAGAAAATGTAATATTTGATAATTAAAGAAGAGGCAGGAAAACGAAAACTTATTCAACGGACCGAGGTTATATTTGTCCCTCAAGAAGGAAGACCACGGGTTAAGCACAGTGTCCAGAAGATCGCTAGAGGCACGAGTCAACTGAATAACCTCTGCAGCCAATGATAATTTGGCAAGTATTATATTAACTTTCAGGAATCTCCAAAGTCATTCACGGCGCTGTAAACAACACATGCTGGTCCCATGTTGGAGTATGCGGCACCATCAACGAGTTATCACCTGATAACACATCTTAAGAAACTGGAGAAAGCGCCGGAGTATACAACGAAACTAGTCCCAAATTTAAGAAAAATAAGCTATGAAAAGAGGCTAAATAAACTGAACTGACACTATCATAGGTTAGAAGAGCTAGAGTGGACATATTAACAACATGCAAAATATTCGATTAAGTTAGTTGACCAAAAGCTCGAGCTTTTGGTCAACTAACCGAGACGTTCCGCTAGCTTGCCAATTCACCCCTTTAAAAATAAAGGTTATAATTATAACCATTTATATATATAATATATATAATATATATATATATATATATATATATTGCAAAACGCTGAGATGATAGGATGAACAACGATTCGAGAGGTGGATATCAGACACACGAAAGCATAACTGAAAATTAAAGACACAGATGAGCCACAGGGATGCTGTGAAGTATTTCTTGAGTCTCAAGGTGATCAGGAAGCGGAATGTCCTGGACGAAGTAGCAAGGGACGCAGGTACCATATATAATTTTAAGGTTAAGGAGGAGTAACTCCAGCAAGCGGCACATGATATATAATAAAAACAAGTTGATAGGACATATATGCAACACTTGGATATCAATATTAGCTAGTAAAGCTACCCATGTGTTGCACGTGTCTTACTCTTGGGCAAGAGGCAGGGCCATCAACTGAGACTCAATGCTTGCAGCCTTACATATGTAAGTACAAATATTTGCAAGCAACATAGCTATCACCTGTAAGTAAAACACAGTAATCATCACCAGTCAGAAAACACCAAACAGTCATCACAACTAATTAAACGAGTCAAACAGTCATTAACAGTTAGCAGACAGGTAACGCAATCATTGCCTTTCAGTAAACATAACACACAGTCATCACCACTCAGTAAACATACCACAGTCATCACCAGTCAGTAAACATACAGACCCAAGGCTCAACACATTTCTATTCTAACCTTCACCACACTCACAATTACACTTGCACACCCGCTGATTTATACTCAGCCATAAAAAGATCGACCAGCAGCGTACCGGGCAGCTCATTGGTGAAAGCATTCGACTCACAAAGACAAGGTCCCAGAATCGATTCCCAGGCACGAAGACACATATGGTCAAGTTTCGTTACGCTTCTGCCAACCTAACGATATAAATAAATGCCTGTGTTGTAGTTGACTGTTGTGGGTCGCATCCAAGACAAAAATATGTTAGAATCTATAGGCATGCTGGTATGTCATATCGCGTATATGGAAATACTCCAATCCTATATTAGGAACTCCAATACCTACCGAAAGTATTCAAGTGCTGGGTCACATGTGTACTTAATGATTTTAATAATAACAGTAAAAAAAAAAAGAACTGCTATCCCGCCCGGCCTCCCACCACTAGTGAGGGTATATATACCCTGAGCCCGCCAGAAGCAGCCGTCAGAAGTCCTCTGCTCATCTTCACACCAACAACATGAAGCTCGTGAGTTCTGCAGGGTCATCACTGTTTATTACCGTACCTCCTGCACGTAGTTGCTGCTCCCCACATATCCTGTGGCTTACTCTAGTCTTTAGGTTTTATATATAATTCTCGACAGCAAAAGCAAATATACATACTTAATAATAGTTACTTAGCAGAGACGGTTATTGAAAATACGCTATTGTTTAGCAAAGATTTATTAAGTAGACGTCTTGGCTTTTCATACATAAAAATGCTCCTTTTTTTTCTTTTTGTTACATTTTTTTTAACTCGACTTATTCACTGCAGCTCTCAGTACCTTTCGCAACTTCTGTTATTATAATTATCAATACCTGTCTTTGTAACTTAAAGACTGCTACTGGCATTTTCTTGTGTGTTCCTCTGGACATTATTATATGCAGTCATGGTTGGCTGTTACTGCTCATCTTATTGTCATAGAGCGATTGTGATGGTGACATGCAACCATCACACTCACAATAGTAAAGCTGTCTAAAATAGCTTAAATTATTGCATGCATTTACTATTCTTCCTTGGTGGACACAGGTGGTGCTCCTCCTCCTGGTCGCCCTGGCCGCCGCCGCTCCTCGCCCTGATGAGGACGCAGAGACCTTGGTGGACGAACGCCAGGACAATGGTGACGGCACCTTCAACTACCGATTTGAAACCAGCAATGGACTGAAGGAGGAGCGAGTCGGCACTGTGGGGGCTGAGGGCCAGAGCAACATGCAGGGTTCTTACAGGTAAGATAACCTTCATTAAGTTTCTATCACGTTAATACATTCTTTTCTATACTTTAAGAAGTGATATTCTATAATTTTAATTTAAAAAATAATTCATACATGGATTTCTTATTATGCAGCTTCACTCTCCCTGACGGCACCGTCGCTGTAATCACTTACGTCGCCGACGAGAACGGCTTCAGGCCTGAGTCTCCACTGCTGCCCCAGGATCACCCCCTCCCTGCCCACGCAGTCGCACAGATCGCCTTCGCTGAGGAGCAGCGTGCTAAGGGCGTCGTGTTCGAGAAATAAGACGGATTTTGACCTACTCCTCGACGATTTTGCTAATGGCTTTCATGTATATACTTAATTATCGACCTCGAACTTATTAGTCTATACGGACACAATCCATCGGTATCATGTGATAATAATAAATGAATTCCTCTTCAAATTGTTCGAATTTAAGTTAACCTCCAGTAGAGTTGATTATTGGACATATTATTTTTAACTGTATAACGAACACCTCGCAAACTTTCTTTATGTTCTCTGCACAATTTCCCTATCAAGTCTTTTGTTCCCTCTTTATTTAATGCACATAAAAAATGACAGTAGCCTTCCGGTCTTTAAATAGAAAAACAAAGTGGGACATACATATGTTATATGTATGTTAACACGCCGGCCGTCTCCTATATATATATATATATATATATATATAATATGATTAATTCGCAAAAATACAAAATTATTTACATTGTCTCTACGTTGAGTTCTGCTGTGGACGTAGAGACAATCTTTGTAAATAATTTCGCCTGTTTGCGAATTTTAAGCATTTCAAATGTTTCATTGTTCACTGCATGTGGCAGGATTTGATGCCATAACTTTGAAAACAAGCCTTGTGCCCCGGGGTATGGGGAATCATCGTCTAGCTCAGGCTAGACGCCCACATTTTTTGGGGGGTCTGGCTCCGTGATAAAGTAATTTTTGTCACTTCATACACCACATTTAATATTTGCACAATACTCATGATTGTTAGCTAACATACTCTCAGGTGCCACTTTATTAGGTACATCTATACACCTGCTCGTTAATGCAAATATTTAATCAGCCAATCATATGGCAGTACCTCAATGACTAAAAGCATGTAGACATCGTCAAAAAGTATGGTTGTTCAAACCGTATCTCAGAAACTGGTGATCTTGGATTTTCACTCTCAACAGTCTGTAGAGCTTACATAGAATGGTGTGAAAAAAAAAAATATTACCAGTGAATGGCAGTTGTGAGGGCGAAAACGCCTTTATAATGAGAGGTCAGACTGGGCGAGGCTGACAGGAAGGTGACAGCAACTCTAATAACCATGCATTACAACAGCGGAATACTGAAAAGTATCTCTGAACACAAAACACATCCGCAACAGCCCAGTTTGGGTGAGCGGATTGGAAAAACGTAGCCTGATCTGAAGAATCGCTGTTTCTGCTGCTACATGCAGAGGGTAGGGTAGGAATTTGGCACAAACTTTTGGGATGTGGTGGATCGGAAGATCTGCAGACTGAATGTGCAACTGACAATTCTGCAGCAACTGCGTGATGCTATCATGTCAACAAGGACCAGAATCTTTAAAGAATGTTTCAAGAACAGCTCCTTGTTGAATCCTTGCCGTGGGTAAATTGATGAGATCGATAATTGCAGAGGCTATTGGAAAGACATCAATTGATCAGTGACTCTCAGCACGGGTTTTACAAAGAGATGTTCCTGCCTTACGAATTTGTTGACTTTTTTCACTAGGGTATTTGAAGTAGCAGATTATGGTTACGAATATGATATGTATATATGGAATATATCAAAGACTTTGAAAGAGTTCCACGCAGTATATTGTTGAGAAAAGCAGAGGCACACAGAATAGATTTTTTCTAGATAGAGGCGTGGTTGATAGATAGGCAACAGAGAATTTAAATAAATGGGGAGAAATCAGAGTGGGGATGCGGCACAATAGGTGTTCCACAGGGGTCAGTGTTGCACATAAACGACACAGATGTGGGAATAAATAGCGATATAAGCAAGTTGCCGATGACCTTAAAACAGATTGATTAATTCTAGAGGACTAACGTAAAGTTCTAAGCCTGAGAAATGAGAATAACTATAGCACTTATAAACTGAATAATTCAGATCTTAATCACTCTGAACGAGAAAAAGATTTAGATCTAGTCAGCAGTAATTTCAAGCCAAGACAGCACGTGTCTTGGCTTTTCGTGATCGCAATAAGTTAACAGAATTCTTGGCTTCATACGCTGTATGACTCTTGTGGGTTTAGAGCTTACTTTCGATTAAAATAACAATAATCTTGGCTTCATATCAAGAAATACAAATAATAGGAGTCCTCAGGTTATATTTCAACTTTAAATATCCGTAGATGGAGCTGCGCTGTTCTGGTGATCCTGTAACAGAATACATGTTTGACTTGCTTCAGTCATGTTCATCACGGTGTTCATCATGTTCATCACGGTACTCATCATGTTCATCACAGTGTTCATCATGTTCATCACGGTGTTCATGTTCATCACGGTACTCATCATATTCATCACGGTACTCATCATGTTCATTACGGTGTTCATCATGTTCATCACGGTGCTCATCATGTTCATCACGGTGCTCATCATGTTCATCACGGTGCTCATCATGTTCATCACGGTGCTCATCATGTTCATCACGGTGCTCATCATGTTCATTACGGTGCTCATCACTTGCTCCTAGGTCAAGGGATTGATTACCTCGTCTTCTATTGTTTTCTAAATATTATTCTACAGTCTTCAGATTGTGTCCTTGTATTGTATTGATAAAGCCACTGGATGGCGAAACGTCTACAAAATAAAGATACCCAGATGTTGCACATGCGCCTAATTCATCATCATTCAGCTGGTATTCAAACCTACATGCTAATGAGCAGTTCAGCTTGAATAATGGATACATTCAAATTAACTCAACAACAAGATAGCCCGACCATAAGGTATAATTGGTGTATAAATAAATGACAATTTATTAAAGTTTCCTTCAGAGACACGACCAGCAGAGACCAAGTGTATTTTCTCTCGTATTTCTGACTGAATTAGTAAACATGCCACCGAGAACAGGCAGAAAATTTATTATTTCTGTTTAAGGCAGAGTTTGCTACATGTAAATGATGGGCCGGTCGTAGCTCTCCGCAATGTTTATGTATGAACCTCAGATGGCATCGTCACGAGAGTTTCACAATTTATTTCTGTTATAGCTTCCTCCATGTTAGCTTCTCCTGCCTACCTCCCCCTGACCAAGTTACTTCACCATATCCCAAACACTCTGGCTTATCCTGTCCTTGTGCCTCAATTCTCGATCTGCCTCTTCCTCTTTTTCTCGTCTTTCTCTCCCCGTTAGTACACACCTACACAATATTTCGCCAACTAAACATTAGACACCTCACTCTTTATCTATATTACTCTTTCTCATGCTTTTCTCTTTCGCAGTCTCCCTCACCTCCACCCAGTGAAAACGAAACAAAAACCGCAACTACGACCTTCAGATTAGCCACAGGCAAGAGATTCTTGACCGGTTATGTATTTCTGAAGGATATATTAGCGGTCTTGTGGTTTACCGGAGGAAGCTCCGTTGGTTATAAAATACCATGGAATGTGACAGGTTTAGTGAGAGGAAGGTGGAAGATTCATTGGTAATGAAACGACATGAGATACGATAGCGGACTTGAGGATTGGTGGACAGATTAAGGCGAGACCACGAGAGCTAGGTGGAGATATCATTACCTTGGCCAGGTGGGTTGGATAGTGCCGTGACGAGCCGTGTAAGGTTACGTATTGTGTAGCGAGGTGCAGTGTGATGTACTGAAGGTGTAGTTTATAGATATATATAAGTATATATATAAAATATATATAAAAGTATATATATTGATCACCGGCAGATAAATCTATGATAATTTATTTGTAAATCAACTGCAATGGAGGGTAACAAAAATCTGACCAGTTTAAAGAGGATTATATTTATTTATTAACGTGACACCGATGAATTTGTGTCCAGATAGATAAGTTAAATTTCAAGGCTCATGTTATTAGCAGATTCATCGAAGAATAGGTAAAAATCCGTCTTATTTCTCGAACACGACACCCTTAGCGCGCTGTTCCTCAGCAAATGCGATCTGTGCGACTGCGTGGGCAGGGAGGGGGTGATCCTGGGGCAGCAGTGGAGACTCAGGTCTGAAGCCGTTCTCGTCGGCGACGTAAGTGATTACAGCGACGGTGCCGTCAGGGAGAGTGAAGCTGAAAGATATACAATCCACTTATATACTAATAATCAGAAAATCTTTTAAAAAAAAGTAAAATAATATAAAATTATTAGTGATTAATCTGACGTAGATATAAATGTGATGGAAACAGTTTGGTGATGGAATGTTTACCTGTAAGAACCCTGCATGTTGCTCTGGCCCTCAGCCCCCACAGTGCCGACTCGCTCCTCCTTCAGTCCATTGCTGGTTTCAAATCGGTAGTTGAAGGTGCCGTCACCATTGTCCTGGCGCTCATCCACCAAGGTCTCTGCGTCCTCATCAGGGCGAGGAGCGGCGGCGGCCAGGGCGACCAGGAGGGCGAATACTACCTGTGTCCACCAGGAAAGAGAACAGTCAATACATGTTCGAGATGTCTCGGCTATCCTGACAAGGATATTCCATGTATTAGATAGCTTTAATTTTTTGTGACTGATAGTACTTTCGATTCTCAGTTACTGCACATACATACAGTGTCTCAATTTTGTAATTTATTCTTGTTTTATGCATAAATATATGTTGATAAATTAAACAAAGAAGAACAGTGAAGATCAGAGAGAGATTAATGTAATCAGTTCCGCAACCCTGAGTCACTGTAATCATTGGATTATATTCTCGTCAAGATTAATGAACTTATTACCTTACTCTCTGATCTTCACTATTCTTCTTCGTTGTATTGGACTGATGAAGCCACTGTGTGGCGAAACGTTTCCACAATAAAGATACCCAAGTGTTACACATGTGTCAAATTTATCGACATGTCGGTTCTCTGAGCCATTTATCTACATAAATATATGTCTAGTCTTCTGTTTTCTAAGTACCACGTACATATCAAGTGAGCATCGATGAGAAATTAAGATTATTTACAAACCTTGGTTATAGTGTAACATAATCACTGTTAAACAGTCTACCTGGAGGTTGTTACTGGAGTCTACGCCCGGACGGTTCGGTTCTCTACGATCCCTCCCAGTGTTACTTCTGTCCTCACACATTTCAAGGTATGAAGTACAGTCCAGCTGAACGAGCACTGACTTTAGGTATCTGTCCAGTTCCCTCTTGTAGGCAGCCAGGGGTTTATTGATAATTTTCCTTATGTATGACAGGAGGCTGCTGAACACTCTTGTTCCAGGACACTTAATGTGTTTTCTCTTAGTGTACTCTCTGCCTGATCTTTGATTTTTTATAAGGAGTTATTTCTGCGTACAGATGTTGGAACAGTTCCTATACGATTCTCCAGGTGAAAATTATGATGTATCTTCCTTGCCTTCATTCCAGGGAGTACAGGTCAAGGGACTTCAAGTGTTCCCTGTAATTAAGGTGCTTGACTAAACTAATATGTGCAGTGAAGGTTCTTTTTACATTCTCTAGATCTGCAGTTTCACCTGTCCTGAATGGGGCTGTTAGTGTAAAGCAGTATTCCAGCCTATAGAGAACAAAAGAGGATCATCGTTGGTACAGCATCCCTTATTTTGGGAGCTCTCATTTGATAATGCTGACCGAAGCTCTGCTAGAAATCTAATGATATACACTCATTGGCCACTTTATTAGATACACCTGCTCGCTAATCCAAATATCTAATGATCCAATCACGTGGCAGGACCTCACTGCCTAAAAGCATGCAGACATAGTCAAGATGATCAGTTGTTGCTCAGACCAAACATGAGAATAGGGAAGAAATGTGATCCAAGGGACTTCAACAGTGGAATGATTGTTGGTGCCTAATAAGAGTAGTTTCAGTATCTTAGAAACTGCTATTGTGGCAATTTCACTTACAGCATTCTCTAGAATTTACAGACAATCGCGTAAAAAAACACATAACATCCAGTAAGCAGCAGTTCTTATGGCATGCTAAGATTACATTTTACTCGGCGTGTCACGCACCAATATAGGCTGCACTACAAACCAGCGAACCAGATGCTAAGGATATAATGAGCGGGATTCCCTCGTTATGCTAGTACACGGTTCATCCCAGCCAGCCACGAGGAATCCCGCCAAAACTGCGAAGCAACGTTAGACACTCGTGAATCAACATTCGCAGAGTTACCTCTGAGTCTGGTCAAAGATGGTTCTCACCGTGTCTCTTGCTTGCAAATTGTCTTTCTGTAAGTAACCTCTGTAAATATAGTAGATATAATTGTTTGTTGTTTTGTGAAGGATATATATATATATATGTGTGTGTGTGTGTGTGTGTGTAATGTCGTGCCGAATAGGTAAAATTGGTCAATCCGGAAGAAGCCATTTAAAATTAAGTCCTTTTTAAAATTTTCTCTTATACCTTTATAAACATATTTTTTCATTTATGTTAATGTAAAAATTAATAATTTTGTTCCACGAGAACCTTAGAAAACTTACCTAACCTTATTATAAAAAGCGCAATTTAATTTAGCTTAATCCAACTAAATATATTTTAGATAATTTTACAATAATTTAATAATAAGCAAACACAATGAAACATATTTTTTTCGTTAGGTTAAGAATGATTTTTGCGAAATTAATGCACACACAAATTTTCGCTTGTCCTATTCGGCTATAAGAACGATGCTATTTAAACCAAAACGAAAGCATTTTCTTTTTGGGGATTTTCTTTCTTTTTGGGTCACCCTGCCTCGGTGGGAGACGGCCGACTTGTTGATATATATATATATATATATATATATATATATATATATATATATATATATATATATATATATATATATATATATATATATATATATATATATATATATATATATCAGTATTTACTCACCGTTGTGTTTAGCTTGTTCCTTGTTTTTACCTTGGTTATTGTGCTACAACCAGGTTTCAGGCCACTTAGACTACACCTATGTTCGTTGTACCCCTTGATAATGAGAGAGTTCAGAGGAGAATGGTCAGACTGGTTGAGGCTGACAGGAAGATGACAGTAACACAAATAACCATGCATTACAACAGTGGTATGAAAATAAGCATCTCTGAACACACGGTGTGTCGAACCTAGAAGTGGATGGGATCCAACAACAGACCACACTTATTTCCGATCGCGTCTGCTAAGAACAGGACACTGGAAGTACAACAGGGAGAGGCTCACCAAAACTAGACAATTGAAGATAGGAAGAATGTCGCCTGGTCTGAAGAATCGCGATTTCTCCTGCGACATACAGATGGTAGGATCAGAATTTGATGTAAATCTTCAGGACGTGGTGGAATGGGAGAGTCACAACAAGAGTGTGCAGCACACATATCTGCAGCAATTACGTGATGCTATCAAGCCAACATGAACCAGGATCTCTAAGGAATTTTCCAGCTGAAGTGGTGCGTACCCAGTACTAGAAGGATGTACCAAATAACGTGACCACTGAGAGTATGTAATAGCAACAGTAGCAATATTGGTACTGGAATACAACATAAAAATTGGATTACATATACAATATACTGAGTCACAGTTATTGTCCAAAGCAGCTACAGTACGATGAAGATACATTAAACACAACGCACACGGTGCTTTATCTCTGTACTCACCAGCTTCATGATGGTGTGGGGCTCAGAGGATATATGACTTCTGCCTGGTAGAAGCTGTATATATACCCCACCAGCTTGGGTAGGGAGATGGGTATGTGGGTAGGAAGGTCAAGAGGTTGGCTAGGTAATAGTGATAGTTGTGGAGGCTGGCGAAGGTCCTGTAAGTTTTGGGCTGAAGATTAGAAGGGAGGTATAGAAGGATGACAGGGTTGTATATTCTAGCAAACTACTAGCTAATATGATGATTTTTTTATTTGCTGCGTTCTCTACATAATACTTATTGGTATATGGAGACCAAGAATTTTCAATAGCAAATTATTGAAAGGGTTATTGATTAATAACATTTCTAATGATATATTTATAGGTAATTGATTAAATGTAAATATTCTAACATTACAATACATTTTTTTTTTCGTAATAAGAATAGGTACTGTATTAAACTATGTGACTGTTCGAGTTTTTAAGACACAATAAGTGTCAGGGGCCCGAGACTGTTCAACTGCCTCCCAGCACACATAAGGGGGATTACCAACAGACCCCTGGCAGTCTTCAAGCTGGCACTGGACAAGCACCTAAAGTCAGTTCCTGATCAGCCGGGATGTGGCTCGTACGTTGGTTTGCGTGCAGCCAGCAGCAACAGCCTGGTTGATCAGGCTCTGATCCACCAGGTCACAGACCGGGCCGCGGGGGCGTTGACCCCCGGAACTCTCTCCAGGTAAACTCCAGGTAAACAATACAACTGACTTTATCAGCATTCGTGTTACATCTGATTTGCTTCAGAGTGCCATGTTGTTGTTGTCTCTTATTACTGATTTACTTTGTATTTCAGATAGTGTCACCATGTTTAGGTGCATTGAATTTATTTAATATTTAAAAAAAACACAAAAAAAACATTTTAGTGTTTGATTCACAATAATAAAATAACTAGTGTTATGAGACTTTCTTCTTGGTATTTCTTTCTTATTCAAGACATGACCTTGAAGGGCTTCTCGGCGCTCTTACTTAATTTGGGGAGCCAAACTTGGCAGTATATTTACAGTGTGATAAATGCAACATAAAGCTTCAACATTGATTTTAATGATGTAGGAAACTAATGGTAACTTGAAGATCGTCTTTTGTCTGACATTGTTATATCATATTTTTTTTTTTTTTTTTACACTGAATCTTAATGTCTCTGACTACTACTTCGGCCACGGTTACAATATACTTTCCAATTTTTTGTCATCCATCAATTCTGAGAGTTTAGACAATTGTCCTGTATTACAAACCAATTATATTGTGACAAGAATTGATCCTTGGGCTGGTTACTACGACACTCGTTACGTGCAGCTGAGTAAGTGGAAATAGCGAGTGGGTTACGACTCGCTGTTTTCACTTACTGAGCAAAGTCATTGATCACAGGGAGAGCAGGAGTCTTAAGGAAACACCCCCCCCCCCTTCCCGAAGTGTTTCCACCCGTACCGGGGATCGAACCACGTGCTCTACAAACTGAGCTACGGGTCAAAGCTGCTATTCTCGCTTATACTGCATTTATTGTATCACTTTCAGACCCAACAAAGAAATAACTTGATCTTAATTTGTACGTTTTGTAATCAGCAGTAAGTACGGAGATGAAGGTCGTCTTGGGTTCTGAAGATATTACCTACTGCTATTTCTCTTTCTGTTAATTGTGTTAATTACGCTTCCAAATTCTTTGAATTATTAAATTAACTGTAAACTGGGTTGCACTAAGCATGTTTAAAATATTTATGTGATAATAATAATAATAATTAATAATAATAATAATAATAAAGAAGAAATCACAGATTTTGCTTATTTTAGAGTGGCGCTTGGAGAACAAGAAAAGCCTTGGGTTTCCCATTTGGTTTGCAAAACCTGTGTAGAATGCTTACGAAAGTGGAAAAATAGGCACAGGAAAAGATTAAGCTTCGGTGTGTCTATGGTGTAGAGACCCGGAAAACCACTACGGCGATTGTTATTTCTGTATTGTGAATGTGAAATGTTTCATTCGATACAAGAAAGTCAAGTAATATCCTGATTTGGAGTCAGCAAGAAGACCTGTGCCACACAGTGAAGATGTTCCCATACCAGTGTTTATAACACTACCTGACCTTCCCTTGTCAGATGTTGAAGAAACTCAGGGTTTAGGATGTAACACAGGTGATAGCAGTGGCTGTGATTATGAAGTAAGCTTTTCAACACCCAAGCAGTTCTCCCCCCAAAAAACTCAGCGATATGATACGTGACCTCTGCCTGTCATCTGAACTTTCAGCATCTAGAATCTAGATTAAAAGAAAAGAACTGTCTACGACAAGAAGTTACTAGCTTATCGGGCAAGAGAGGTTGAATTTCTTCCTTCAGATGGCAATTGCTTCAAATACATTTGTAACGACTCAAGAAATCGTACCCTAGGCTAAGTATGGAAAAATTGAAAGCTGGAATCTTTGAGTGTCCTCAAATTCGAAGGCTTATCAAGGATTCTAATTTCACAAAATGTATGAATGTTGTTGAAGTTTCTGTATGGTACAGTTGTCAAGAACTTCTCGGGTAATTCTAAAACAGACAGTTATGAGGAACTGGTGCAAAACATGCTGACAAGCTTTAAAAATATAGCTACTAATATGAGCATAAACGTACACTTTTTCCATAGCCACCTAGACAGATTTCCACATAATCTTGATAAGGTCGGTGAAGAATAAGGGAAGAGGTACCATCAAAATATGAAGATGTTGGAGGAATAGTTTCAAGGCAGATGTTACACACACACGATGGCAGACTATTGTTGGAGCCTCCAACGGGACTGTACTGATAACCAACATATAAGAAAAATCTGTACTTACAATGTTTTCATATACAGTAATTAGTGATATTTGAATGATCTTACCAATGTTAATCTGTTACTATATTTAATGAAGTGCTAATATGTATTACATAATTTGACTTTTTGCATGATTTAAAACATGATTAAAATGCGATTTGTAAGTTAGTCCTTCCTGATCGACATATTTTCACATTTTTTATGTTTTTTAATGGGATACTAAATTTATCAAAAACTAGAGCCAATCAAGCAAACCCCGACATGTTCGGAATCTGCATCACAACTTACCCTGAAATCGGCGTAATATCATTGAGCATAAAATGAGTGTTGGTCTGTGTAATAATAATATTAAAATAATTGTAACGAATCACAAAAATTCTAAGAGTTAAGTAGCAACTGGGTACTAGAAGGGATAAGGGGTAATTAAGTTTGATCCTAGGATAATATATTTCATATATTTTTTATTATTGAACTGTGTGCTTCAAATATTATACGGAGTCTCAAGAACTTGTAAGACAACACTGGTGTTTGCCTTTGGCTGACCGGGATTTATATGTACTTGTGGAAAATAGTATATTTTCCGTAAATAGTGTATTTGTATGTAAATTAAAACATATTGTATTTAATAAAAATTATGTTATAAAAAATGGGAAACTCTGCGCCTGCGCAGAAAGGAGACTCGCCATTGCTGTTTGAATTGGACAAGAAACGTTAGTGAATAATCGGAAGAATTTTCGTCGCTCTAGAGTCTAGAGGTCAAATTGGGCTGACACCTCTCAAATAGGAGCCGAAATTGTTGGATGTGCATTCCTGCATAACTTGACATATCAGGCGACTGGACAAGACAGCTCCAGGAACCTCAGATAAGCTATCTAAGTTTGTGTTATAATTCTGGCCAGCATTATCTTCATAAATTGGGCTAGAATGAGGTTTTTGAGTATGATACACATTAATCTCCAGTCAAATTGGTGAGTGATATTAAGATATATTCTCCTTCTGTTATATAAATGCGTATATATATAATCATTTATTAATTTTAATATACAGTCCACAAACTTATATATTTACCAGAATTCCTGGTGATGCATATTTCATTTGTAATTAATAGGTCTAGAGCAACTTGTGGATATGACAGCTGTAGGTATCGAAGGGGGACATTTTTGCGAC
Organism: Cherax quadricarinatus; assembly: GCF_038502225.1. Classification (NCBI taxonomy): domain Eukaryota; kingdom Metazoa; phylum Arthropoda; class Malacostraca; order Decapoda; family Parastacidae; genus Cherax; species Cherax quadricarinatus. Next base: position 37,397,323 of record NC_091310.1, on the reverse strand, counting down.
CTAGGTGTCCCAAATTCCTATTTGTCTATGTAACTTTGATAAATAATAGTTATCTTTGTTATCATTTACTGGTATGTACATTATGAGTTACATCCAGATAAATGTAATTTTCCACAGTACTTATTGGGAAAATATTTGAATAACTTGCTATATACATTTTGATTTGTTATTTATGATTTTTGTATACTGAGACAATTAGAAATGGTATTAAGTTGTTTTTCACAAGCTTGCTAGTAAATTTTTTTTCGCAACCTTGGTAGTAAACCTATTTAAATTGTTGCCATAAGCTAAGCAAATTATTCACATATCTTTGCTAGTTTGTGTCAGAACGCAGTCAACAATTCATTATATTTTTTGTGTTTATTGATACGTTGTACACCAAAAAGTGTGGAAAGATAATGGGGAACCCTCTTTCCCCAGTCCATAACAAGTGCCATATAGAATTGTGTGTAACCACACTGTTAGGTAAATTCTTCTCCAGGTACAAAATACGGTTGAGGATACTTCGAGTTTACGGTCTAAAAACAGATCGGCTGAACGTTCTATGGAGTGTAATCATAGCAAACCATCTGCTGGAACATTATTTATTGAATATTTATAATAACAACAGATTGTGTCTAGGATAATGGTGGTCTGGAAGGCATTCCTTGGCTGTGGCTGAGAGTGAATTATGTGAGAAGAAGATCACTGGATGATATATTCGTTGAAACAGTCAGTGTCCACCTTATTTCTCGAAGACAACACCCTTAGCTCGCTGTTCCTCGGCGAAGGCGATCTGCTCGAGTGCGTGGGGAGGGAGAGGGTGAGCGATGGGCAGCAGTGGAGACTTAGGATTGAAGCCTGTCTCATCGGCGACGAAAGTTACTTCCGCGACGGTGCCGTCAGCGAGAGTGAAGCTGCAAAATAAGCAACTCATGTATGCACTATCATTCGAAGTGAAATTGAAAAATTTATCATATATCTCGTTTTGAAAGCATAGGAAAATAATATGTTAATGTGACAGGAGCCCTTTTTACCTGAAGGAACCTTGCATGTTGCTCTGGCCCTCAGACCCTGGAGTGCCGGTTCGATCCTCTTTGATTCCATTGCTGGTTTCAAATCGGTAGTTGAAGTTGCCGTCACCACTGTCCTGACGCTCGTCCACCACGGTCTCTGCGTCCTTATCTGGGCGAGGGGCGGCGGCAGCTAGGGTGACCAGGAGGGCGAATACTACCTGCGTCCATCAGGAAAGACGTCTCCATATTATCATAGAAGTTACTTAATGCAGTGCTGCATGTAAATATAAAACTCTTAGCAGTTATATATTAATCTCCCCTCACCCCTTCCTTATCGTTATACTGTTTTTTTTTATCTGGGGTTGGGACGTAATCGTCGCTAACAAGAGAAAAACAAATGTTTTATTAATTATAGATATAATGTAACACAACCACTAGAAATAATAGCATTGTATCAAATATTAAGTCCTTATTTATTCCATTTTAAACCTATCAACAACAAAATCACAGTGTCAGCAAATGTGTAACCGTTGGCAAAAAAATTTCCTCTAGGAACCTGGAATGATGCAACTCTGTGTTGAGCCTGACACAGATACTACCCAATAGTCTTAGGCAAGTGGTGTTAGTAGCGGCTCAGTACGGACGGTGGCACTGGCTTTGTTAAGGAAAAGCTTTACTGGTGGCAGCAGTTGGGTCATCGTCAGTCAATGGCGATGGATGATGCTTTTACTTTATAATTTATATTTTTTTTTTCAGAACATACCTCTAGAAACAAAACACTATCATTCAATGAGTTCAACTGGAATCATAGGAGGGGAAGTTAATACAACCAAAAGAATAGACCGAAGTTAACATATATGAGCTGATATACCTTAGCTAAAGCACCCAAACTAATATACCTCTTGTCAGTGAAATAAATATACCTCTTGTCAGTGAAATAAATATACCTCTTGTCAGTGAAATAAAAAACTTTGAAGGGAATGGAAAAGAGTATTTATTTCACAGGTTCTAGCAGATAGAAACTAATGTGTCAGCTGTATATTGGGAATGATTAAAGTGTTACTGTATTATGCAATAGTAACTTTTATGAAAAACTCACGAGCTTCATGTTGTTGGTGTGAGGATCAGCTGAGGATGTGGGGCGAGTTGGTGAGACCAGCTATATATACCCCGACCAACACACCACCACCAGGACAGGTAGACGAGGGAGGACGGGGGGGGGTCCAGGGCACCGGCGGCTACGGGGGTAAATTTGCAGTGAAGACAGTCTAGAGAGCACAGATGAAAGAAGTGATGCGGAAAGGAAGGTTAAAAAGAGGGAGAAACGAAGACAGGGACAGGAGAAAAGTGATGATGAATAAACCTTCACATGTAATGAGTGCTGATGAGTCTTGGGGATGGGGGAGCTGGAAGGACTCGGGGGGGAAGGGGAGTTTGTGCTTTGCAGTTTTTTTTTTACCATGAATATTAATGCATACGAAAGCAGGTAAGCACAGCCAGATTTCCAGTGAAGGATGTTACAAGTTGAATAATACCTTTCTTTTATCTTTTTTATGCAAGATCATTGATTGCAATAGTGAAGTACCATATATAACCTATATATATTTCCATAGTAAATAGTGAAGTTACTAGATTTGCCTAATATATATATATATATATATATATATATATATATATATATATATATATATATATATATATATATATATATATATATATATATATATATGTAAATAAAGTTACATTTAACATGCAAAATAAATGGAAACCAAAGTTCATACTAAAGAATATTAAAAAAAATCTGGAAGGTTTTCTCAACTTCAGGTTTTGCCTCTCAATTACAATCGTAATGTTTCATGCAAAAGATTTTTATATCTTAGTAGAACTTTTCCTTCCTTTTATCGGATTTTCCACTATTACTAAAAGCAACATTCCCCTCCCCACACCAAAAAAAAAAAATCCTCTTTGCAACAGACATGTTTCCAGGGGAGAAATCATACACATTAAAATTCCCAATGAAATGACAAGATTATTCACCAACCAATCCAATATTTTCGTTATTTACGTTAAAGGTCCATTCCATTACGCATCAAATTTCATCAATATTACGTCCCTCCGAGGGTATGTGGGTCGACTTCTGCCCCCAGGATGTGGGTAGTTTGAGAACCACCCCACAAGAGCGCGTTATGAAGCCATCAAACTTAGCAAACCTAGCGGATTTCTACATTTAAAAAAAGCGCATCCAGTTACCTCAAGGATTTACTCTGCCTAATTACATAGTTTTAAACAGTATTTGTATTCTTGTTTTGTGTGCGCATTGTTGCCCCCGGCACAGCTCGTCCTATATGGAGTACGTCTGGCAAGCAACGTTTGTTTACACTGGGCCAAGGAGAGCTCTGCCTCTGTCTGGAGAATGCACAGTGGCAATCTTTTACGATAGGCAGCATAGGTGGCCTTATTATGCACTAAGTTGTCGGATGTCATTTTGTGTTTGTGAGTGAGAGGATGTAACTATATTGTTGCTATATTATTTATTGAAGTTTTTGCTATATCCAGGTTTGGTTATACACTTTAACTTTCTCGTAGTATACGTTGACAAAGGACATAAGTTATCATATTATGCGATGTAAGATGTCATATAACGAAGTGTATGTCAGCATATGACCTGACCTGGCTGGGTTGGGTCATTGGCTTAAGCCGGTGAGAGACTTGGATCTGCCTCGCATGGGCCAGTATGCCTGCTGCAGTGTTCCTTCTTTCTTATGCGCTGAAATGACCCACATGAGTTGGCTACCTTATACGAAATACAAAAAAATTAAAGTCATCCACATAAAAATAATCAACGCAAAATGATAGAAATAAATGTATGAGAGTCAATAAGATGGATGGAGGAGTAAGTTAATATCTGAAAGATTCACATATTTGCACTAAACTGTTAAAATTATCAAATGATATGGTTGAAATCCTTGGTACAAAAGTGAAGAATAAGAGCCTGGTTAGGAGCAAGCAACAAGTTGTGAGGCGGGGCCAGGAACTAAGACTCGGCAATAACCATCAACAACACAGAAGAATTCACCAAAGAGATAAGGAAGATCGACAACAGCCTAAAAAAAAAAATGAAAATCTTACACCAAATGTACTCCTCCCAAATATAAATAAAGTACGAGAGGATAGACAGTAGCATTGTACCGGAAACCGCACTGTGAAGTGCTCTAACTCAGGTTCATACCAGAGAACTCCTAAGACTGTACGGAGTTTACACTGCAGCAACAAATAACAGACCCTACATGTCATGGACATAACGCTCTTCAACACAATACACTCATGTCATATCACTGAAATGCAAAAAATCGTGAATGCAGGTCTGGAGAACCTAAGCAGCTGTCAACGTGAGGGGATGTGTAGCAAATTCAACTTCCATAAACAGAGACTTGACTGGAACAACCAAATCAACGCATGGACAAGCTGAAAGAAACAACACATACATGATGAGTTGAAAATATATCCCACTAAAATTATATAGAGTAAGAGCGGAGAAGACTCTATAGAAGAGGGAAGAAGGTTGTCAAATTACTTAACAGAAAGTAAATATCACAACAAATGAACTAGAAATATAAAACTGGAATTAAACTATTCACACCCGACCGAAGCAGCAAAAACGAAACGTAATTTACGAAATTGAAAAAATCCGAAATGTTTTTTGTACGTATATAAAACTCATGTGAAAAGTCTCTCCCTGTGACTGAATTGTGCTGAAAGGAGATTCATACACATATGATAGCAATGAACATGAGCAGTACCATGGAAGAATAATGTGAATACATGTTCAGTGATCCTATAGATGCTCTGAGAGTTTGTTTTTGATCAATTCAGCCCACTCTACAAATTATGTATTTGACAGAAACACATATTCTTCAGAACTCGACAACGTACCCATGACAACAGTACCTGGGCCAGAGTCCTGAAATGTGATATTTAAAGAAAAAAATTGCAGTGCTGTTAACAAGAATACTCAGTGTTCTTAGAAGGAGCTGAGAGTGAAGTGAAATCTTAATGATGTCAAAAAGTGTATATATAGTCCCACTACATAAAGAGGACAGCAGGGAAATAGCAAAAATCTACAGATCACTAGCACTACCATCACATATAACAATCTTTGGAAGAGTTCAAGGAGAACAAATTGATGACTTCATTGAAAAACAGGAGCTGCCCAACCTAAGTCAACAGTGGCTTTAGAACAGGAGGATCTCTCTTATCACGACTATTAGATCACTATGACAAAAGTATGGAAGCCTTGGAAGGAAAACAAAACACAGACGTAATTCCATAAATCCTGCAAAAGGCATTAAACGAATGAGACCATTGGCTGATAGCTCATTAAGGTCAGACGGTATAACAGAAAAAGTAGAGAAATATATATTGAAATTTCTAGCAAACATTACAAAGGGGTAGCAAAGAATAAAGTTCAGTTTCAATAACGTAAAAAATTCAGTACACCTAGCCATGGTCCTAGCACCATTACTGTTTCTTATCCTCATAACAGAAATAAACAAGAACACTCGCCACAGGGCCGTATTGTGTGGCCAGATGATTCCAAACTAATATCAAAGTTGCTTCAGAAGAAGACATCGAAAATTTAAAAACAGATATTACAGACTTGACATATTTCAACTGCATAGGGTTGGGAGGATTGAAACCCACAAAACGATCACAGTATACAGGACGCAGGAAGTCCATATGAAATAACTTAAGGAACAGGAATTATTTTGTCAGAGGATCTGTCCCTTGGAAAACATAACTAGCTAAATGCAGAAAAAGGCCTGCGAGAAATGATGAGACGAATTACTTCAACACGTGAGAAACAACGCCAATGATGGGACTTTTGAACTCACTTGCATTCTCGCACCTTCAATATTATTCTATACTCATATCATCTTACAAGGCAGAAGAGACAGCAGAAATGGAAAATGTATTGAGGTCGTATATTTTTCGTACAGATTCAATAAAAAAATGCAATATGTTGGGAACATCTACAGTCCCTCGAACTGTTGTCGCTACAACGGAGAAGAGACAGATAACTGATAATATATACATGGAAGTTATTTGATAGATTGGTCTCTATTACGAACACTGTTATAACGTCTAACTAGAGTGAAAGATATTAGAGAAAGTGCGTAATAAACCAAGAGTAGAGCAGCCATGGGTACAGTTCGAGAACATTTGTATCAAAACTGGTTCTTCAAGACGCTATCAGTAAATTTCAGAAATACTGTAATTGCGAAGAGAAAAACTTTGAGGAAGCTGGACAGCTTCTTTCAACAAGTCTTGGATCACCCAGGTTGTAATGACAACATGGGCCTGGCCACGAACACAGTTTAGCTGACCAGGTGATCAGTAGAAAAGCCTATCCTCAGGCAGGGCTAAGAGGGTACCAGAGCCCTCCAAACCGGTCACGGGTGAAGCACAGATAAACCTGTAAGTTTTATCTGATGTCTATATGCGTATGGTATATCTATCGGATGCATTCATATATCTTGTTTACTCTCTCTCTGCGTCACACAACCTCGGTCATCATTGCAGTAAATACATCATCCCGTAACTCAGCACGCTGGTTGCACGGGGTAAACCAACAAGATGGCCAAGGACGGATTAGCGCACCCTCTCTACCCGGCGGCTGGACGTAAGTAGTAGCTGTGAATAACAATGAAGTCGTGGCAGTGAAAGGTGTAAACAGTGGAAAACGAGAGGGACACGCAAGTGGCAGATGCTTGACGCTTTGATTTTACGTAGTTATATATATATATATATATATATATATATATATATATATATATATATATATATATATATATATATATATATATATATATATATATATATATTTATATATATGACGGTGGTGGTGGTGGTGCTGGTAGGGAAGGGGTCGTAGCGGTGACGGTGGTGGTGGTGCTGGTAGGGAAGGGGTAGTGGTGGTAACGGTGGGGGTGGTGCTGGTAAGGAAGGGGTCGTAGCGGTGACGGTGGTGGTGGTGCTGGTAGGGAAGGGGTAGTGGTGGCAACGGTGGTGGTGGTGCTGGTAGGGAAGGGGTAGTGGTGGTAACGGTGGTGGTGGTGCTGGTAAGGAAGGGGTCGTAGCGGTGACGGTGGTGGTGGTGCTGGTAGGGAAGGGGTAGTGGTGGCAACGGTGGTGGTGGTGCTGGTAGGGAAGGGGTCGTGGTGGTGACGGTGGTGGTGGTGCTGGTAGGGAAAGGGTCGTGGCGGTGACGGTGGTGTTGGTGCTGGTAGGGAAAGGGTAGTGGTGGTGACGGTGGTGTTGGTGCTGTTTGGGAAGGGGTAGTGGCGGTGACGGTGGGGGTGGTGCTGGTACGGTGGTGGTGGTGTTGGTAGGGAAGGGGTAGTGGTGGTGACTGGTAGGGAAGGGGTAGTGGTGGTGACGGGGGTGGTGGTGCTGGTAGGGAAAGTGGGGTAGTGGTGGTGACGGTGGTGGTGGTGCTGGTAGGGAAAGTGGGGTAGTGTGTGGTGAAGGGGTGGTGGTGGTGCTGGTAGGGAAGGGGTAGTGGTGGTGACGGTGGTGGTGGTGCTGGTAGGGAAGGGGTAGTGGTGGTGACAGTGGTGGTGCTGCTGGTAGGGAAAGTGGGGTAGTAGGGAAGGGGTTGTGACGGTGGTGGTGGTGCTGGTAGGGAAGGGGTAGTGGTAAGGAAGGGGTGACGGTGGTGGGGGGTGCTGGTAGGGAAGGGGTAGTGGTGGCAACGGTGGTGGTGGTGCTGGTAGGGAAGGGGTAGTGGTGGTGACGGTGGTGGTGGTGCTGGTAGGGAAGGGGTAGTGGTGGGCTGGTAGGGAAACGGTGGTGGTGGTGCTGGTAGGGAAGGGGTAGTGGTGGTGACGGTGGTGGTGGTGCTGGTAGGGAAAGTGGTGACGGTGGTGGTGGCTGGTAGGGAAGGGGTAGTGGTGGTGACAGTGGTGGTGCTGCTGGTAGGGAAGGGGTAGTGGTGGGTGGTGCTGGTAGGGAAGGGGTAGTGGTGGTGACGGTGGTGGTGGTGGTGCTGCTTAGGGAAGGGGTCGTAGCGGTGACGGTGGGGGTGGTGCTGGTACGGTGGTGGTGGTGCTGGTAGGGAAGGGGTAGTGGTGGTAACGGTGGTGGTGGTGCTGGTAGGGAAGGGGTAGTAGCGGTGACGGTGGTGGTGGTGCTGGTAGGGAAGGGGTAGTGGTGGGGACGGTGGTGGTGGTGCTGGTAGGGCAACGGTGGTGGTGGTGCTGGTAGGGAAGTGGTGGTAACGGTGGTGGTGGTGCTGGTAAGGAAGGGGTCGTAGCGGTGACGGTGGTGGTG
>NC_091310.1:37366499-37383999 GCF_038502225.1 Cherax quadricarinatus | reverse complement strand
CGTGTTATCGTCAAACGTGCTATCGCCAAACGTATTAACGTCAAACGTGTTATACCCAAACGTGTTATCGTCAAACGTGCTATCGCCAAACGTATTCATGTCAAACGTGTTATACCCAAACGTGTTATCGTCAAACGTATTAACGTCAAAAGTGTTAGCGACAAACGTATTCACGTCAAACGTGTTATCGTCAAACGTGTTATCGTCAAACGTGCTATACCCAAACGTGTTATCGTCAAACGTTTTAGCATCAAACGTGTTATCGTCAAACGTGTTATCGTCAAACGTGCTATACCCAAACGTGTTATCGTCATACGTTTTAGCATCAAACGTATTTACGTCAAACATGTTATCGTCAAACGTGTTATCGTCAAACGAGTTATCGTCAAACGTATTATCGTCAAACGTGTTATCACCAACGTGTTATCGTCAAACGTATTATCGTCAAACGTGTTATCGCCAAACGTATTATCGTCAAACGTGTTATCGTCAAACATGTTATCGTCAAACTTATTATCGTCAAACGTGTTATCGTCAAACGTGTTATCGTCAAACGTGTTATCATCAAATGTGTTATCGTCAAACATGTTATCGTCAAACGTGTTGTCGTCAAACGTGTTATCGTCAAACGTGTTATCGTCAAACATGTTATCGTCAAACGTGTTATCGTCAAACTTATTATCGTCAAACGTGTTATCGTCAAACGTGTTATCGTCAAACGTGTTATCGTCAAACGTGTTATCGTCAAACATGTTATCGTCAAACGTGTTATCGTCAAACGTGTTGTCGTCAAACGTGTTATCGTCAAACGTGTTATCGTCAAACATATTATCGTCAAACGTGTTATCGTCAAACGTGTTATCGTCAAACGTGTTATCGTCAAACGTGTTATCGTCAAACGTGTTATCGTCAAACGTGTTATCGTCAAACGTGTTATCGTCAAACGTGTTATCGTCAAACGTGTTATCGTCAAACGTGTTATCGTCAAACATGTTATCGTCAAACATGTTATCGTCAAACGTGTTATCGTCAAACGTGTTATCGTTATCGTCAAACGTGTTATCGTCAAACGTGTTATCGTCAAACGTGTTATCGTCAAACGTGTTATCGTCAAACATGTTGTTATCGTCAAACGTGTTATCGTCAAACGTGTTATTATTATCGTAAAACGTGTTATCGTCAAACGTGTTATCGTCAAACGTGTTATCGTCAAACGTGTTATCGTCAAACATGTTATCGTCAAACGTGTTATCGTCAAACGTGTTGTCGTCAAACGTGTTATCGTCAAACGTGTTATCGTCAAACATATTATCGTCAAACGTGTTATCGTCAAACTTATTATCGTCAAACGTGTTATCGTCAAACGTGTTATCGTCAAACGTATCGTCAAACGTGTTATCGTCAAACGTGTTATCGTCAAACGTGTTATCGTCAAACGTGTTATCGTCAAACATGTTATCGTCAAACATGTTATCGTCAAACGTGTTATCGTCAAACGTGTTATCGTCAAACGTGTTATCGTCAAACGTGTTATCGTCAAACGTGTTATCGTCAAACGTGTTATCGTCAAACATGTTGTCGTCAAACGTGTTATCGTCAAACGTGTTATCGTCAAACGTGTTATCGTCAAACGTGTTATCGTCAAACGTGTTATCGTCAAACGTGTTATTGTCAAACATGTTATCGTCAAACGTGTTATCGTCAAACGTGTTATCGTCAAACGTGTTATCGTCAAACGTGTTATCGTCAAACGTGTTATCGTCAATCGTATCGTCAAACGTGTTATCGTCAAACGTGTTATCGTCAAACGTGTTATCGTCAAACATGTTATCGTCAAACATGTTATCGTCAAACGTGTTATCGTCAAACGTGTTATCATCAAACGTGTTATCGTCAAACGTGTTATCGTCAAACGTGTTATCGTCAAACATGTTATCGTCAAACATGTTATCGTCAAACGTGTTATCGTCAAACGTGTTATCATCAAACGTGTTATCGTCAAACGTGTTATCGTCAAACGTGTTATCGTCAAACGTGTTATCGTTAAACGTGTTATCTCTACAAATTAACAGAACTTGTTTATTTTCATCGTGTTTTGTTATTGTTGCTGTTTTTTCTTACGTCTTGTCTCCCTACCTGGAGTCTTCCTGGAGTCTGCCTGGAGTCTACCTGGAGTCTTCCTGGAGTCTGCCTGGAGTCTACCTGGAGGGTATTCCCCGCGGCTTGGTCCACGACCAGGCTTCCCGGTGGATCAGGGCCTGATCAACTAGGCTGTTACTGCTGGTCGCACGTAGTCCAACGTGCTGTTAAACAGTCTTGGGCCCCGGACACTTATTGTTGTTTCTCTTATTATACTAATAGCGCCCCTACTTTTTATTGGGGGTATGTTGCATCGCCTGCCCAGTCTTTTGCCTTTGTAGGGAGTGATTTCTGTGTCCAGATTAGGGACCAGTCCCTCTATGATCTTCCAGGTGTAGATTATGATGTATTTCTCTCGCCTGTGCTCCAGTGAATACAAGTCAAGTGTTTCCAAGCGTTCCCAGCAGTTAAGGTGTTTGATGGAACTTATATGTGCAATAAAGGCTTTCTGTACATTCTCTAGATCTGTAATTTCACCTGCCTTGAATGGGGATGTTAATGTACAGCAGTATTCCAGCCTAGAGAGAACAAATTATTTAAGAAGGATTGCCATTGGCTTTGCACCTCTTGTCTTAAATGTTCTCATTATCCATCTTAAAATTTCCCTCGCAGATGTGGTAGTGGCACTGCTATGATCCTTGACAGTGAGATCCTCAGATATTACCACTCCCAGGTCCCTCACATTACTTTTCCGCTCTACTGTGTAATTGGAGTTTGTAGTATACTCAGTTCTAGCTATTATTTCCTCCAGTTTTCCATAAGGGAGGGTTTATATCTTTTTGGAGATTTGCCGTGTCCTCAATGGATGACACTCTCATGCAGATCCTAGTATCGTCTGCAGATCCTGGTATCTGCCTGCCTGCCAGACAAGCAGGCAGGCAGATAGCCAAACAGGCAGGCAGGCAGGCAGGCAGGCAAGCAGCCAGATAGGCAGGCAGCCAGACAAGCAATCAGGCAGGTAGCCAGACAGGCAGGCAGGCAGGCAGGCAGCCAGACAGGCAGGCAGGCAGGCAGGCAGGCAGGCAGAGAGTCAGACCACCAGCGAGAGAGCTACCATTAAAGGTCTCATGCACGACCATAATAACTGGTGCAGATTAATGTACATGAGGAGCTCTTAAAGTTGTTTATGTGCTCCTCTAAAAGGTGTCTAATTAGTAATGATGCCACTAGGTTATCGCTCCTGCAGCACGGTCTCAGACCAGTTCTATCGGCTGACAGCCTGGTCACTAAGGATATTAATGTTTGTGAAACGCAGTTCAGTGAGGTCACGTCAGTCCGGCTGATCAAGAGCAGGCTGCACAAACTTTTACTTATTTTTGAAAGGAAGGTCTTCAAAAGCAGCGAATCCTTTGTTCCCACTGGGTTTATTCGTTGTATACTTATTGCGTGATGGTGCCAATACCGTACTGCCAACAACAGTGAAGAACGAACACGGGCTGCAGAGCAAGATTTTTACTGGTACAACGTTTCTATGTGTGTTAAGCTCTATCATGCCGATATTCCCTGGCTAGAAAACGCTTTGTGTTGTCCCAATAAAAGTCACTTTTGTACCATCTGGTTAAGTTTTCTTTTAATGATTCCTCTGTTTTTTTTTTTTGTTTGTTTTTTGCCCCTTCTATCGCTCCTCCCGCCCTCATAAGTTAATATTTCATTGTTCTGGTTTGGAACAAGGAACTCGGGTTTTCCCTCATTGTAAATCGCGATATATCTTTCTCGCCTGTGCTCAGGGAGCTAAAGGACTGAAAGCATTCCAAGTATTGAAGCGTCTGAATACACGAGGACAGTGAAAGCTCTCTGCATGTTTTCTAGATCTGCAGTATCACCAACCTTAAATGGCACTGTTAGTGTACATCAGTATTCCATTTTTCATCATACAGGCGCCTTAAAAAGTAAAACATCAGCTTGTTATCTTTTGTGTGGAAAATTCTTGCTATCCTTTTATTAGTAAGGACTGTAGTACTATTTTGTTCTTTGAACACAAATTCTTTCAGCATTATTGTCATTAAATCTCGGACATTTTTCCACTGTAGTTTAGTTTAATTGTACATTATATGTCGTTTCAGTTTGCATTTTTCTTAAGGTGTTTTCCCTTGTGCACTGGAAGGCTTGGTTTACCTTAGCTTGGAGGTTTGCTGCCCTGGACGGATGCTGCTATATTACAAATTCAAGAATTCTAGTATCGTGTCTACGACGCAGTGCCATAATTTATATATCAGTCTATATCAAATATGAGAAAGGCGAAGAGTGATGAGAGAAGTTCCATGACTTGGGGAAACAAAGGGTTTCACTCTGAATGTCTCTGGTTGTACTGTGCCAAACATTAATCTTCGAATCCGGTTTCAAAGAAAAATTGAAGGTCCATCAGCCAACTTTCCCAAATATTCCACTTGCATACCTTGTGTTGTTACACCATCAGCACACTTTTCCAAGACTTACCAGATTTTTGTGTATTACATTGTCATTATTCTTGATTTCCAGGACGCCTTTGTGTTTTGCAGTATTACCTCTTAAGACTTTCATATATTTTAATAACGTGTTATGTCATTATTATAGCTTTCGCGACTGATTTAACGTCAAATTAGTGAGGTCTCCATAGGTTGCTGTTACCTGTGGTAATGTTTTTATATGTAGCAATTTTTAACGACTATGGAGTTCCTGGGTCTGTATATGGGGCAGAGAGCATAAGTCTGCTATCAATGCGTTTTTGTAAGTCTAGTAGGGATGGGGTTACATCATTAATCTATACCAAATTTGGTGTCCGTCATAAAAAATCCATCAGTCTGAGTCGTACGTATCTAAGTATTTAGCTCATTATTTCGTCTTTTTTGAATATTTTCTTATATAACTTAAGCAGAAGCCCAACACCTGAGGGGACTTTTTCTTTGAGTTTTTAATAGGACTGGAAGGTATTTTGCGTTACTATGAGTTCTGCTGCGTATTTAGTTTTAGCTGAGTGTGTTCTGTGTCTCTGTTACGTTTTGTCGTTCTTGAGAATCTTGAAACCTTGAAGATGTTCTGTGATTCTTGTTCTCCATCCTCTTTCTAATTTCTTTCTCCTCAATTATTTGTGACTTAAGCAAGATGTTATTGCCACTTCCTTCATCCTCTCGAAGGACTGGTTTACATTTATGGTGATCATAATACTGTCGTTGCACTGTTTAAATTTATGGTGATCATAATACTGTCGTTGCACTGTTTAAATTTATGGTGATCATAATACTGTCGTTTCACTGTTTAAATTTATGGTGATCATAATACTGTCGTTGCACGGTTTAAATTTATGGTGATCATAATACTGTCGTTGCACGGTTTACATTTATGGTGATCATAATACTGTCGTTGCACGGTTTAAATTTATGGTGATCATAATACTGTCGTTGCACTGTTTAAATTTATGGTGATCATAATACTGTCGTTGCACGGTTTAAATTTATGGTGATCATAATACTGTCGTTGCACGGTTTACATTTATGGTGATCATAATACTGTCGTTGCGCGGTTTACATTTATGGTGATCATAATACTGTCGTTGCACGGTTTAAATTTATGGTGATCATAATACTGTCGTTGCACTGTTTAAATTTATGGTGATCATAATACTGTCGTTGCGCGGTTTACATTTATGGTGATCATAATACTGTCGTTGCACGGTTTACATTTATGGTGGTCATAATACTGTCGTTGCACGGTTTACATTTATGGTGATCATAATACTGTCGTTGCACAGTTTACATTTATGGTGATCATAATACTGTCGTTGCACAGTTTACATTTATGGTGATCATAATACTGTCATTGCACGGTTTATTTGTTCAACACGAATATGTATATTTCACGAATCATCCCTCACAACTATTTGTACTGGAATGCATTGTGTGATGTTACTATCCAGTATTTGCATCCATCTTACATATGGTGAAAACCAAGCTATTGTAAACCAGAACTTGCCGATTCACTTACAAGGTCATCATCTGAATATGAGCCGCGTCATTACACAAACACTCTCCCGTTTCCTAATAGACAACACGAACATCGCTATGCAACTTTTACAATAACACGTAGTATACAATACCGACAATTGCTTCCTCAAGGGTGTCTAAGTGATCACGTCATTTTACCTCTCCGCTGCTTCTACAATATCTGTGACCTCTTTAACAGGCTTAAGAAATCTGTAGAGCAGGAGAAAACTTTTGATAATTATCAAAGGTTTCCTCCAGGTATATATATATACATATATATATATATATATATATATATATATATATATATATATATATATATATATATATATATATATATATATATATACATATATATATATTTATATATATATATATATATATATATATATATATATATATATATATATATATATATATATATATATATATATATATATATGTCGTGCCGAATATGTAAAACTGGCCAGTTAGCAAGAATTCATTTAAAATTAAGTCCTTTCTAAAATTTTCTCTTATACGTTTAAAGATATATTTTTTCATTAATGTTAATGCAAAAATTTTTAATTTTGCACCAAAAGGAACTTAGAAAACTTACCTAACCTTATTATAACAAGAACAATTTATTTTAGCCTAACCCAACTAAATATATTTTAAATTTGTTTACAATAATTTAATACTTAACAAACACAGTGAAATATATTTTTTTTTGTTAGGTTAAGAATGATTTTGGCGAAATTATTGCATACAAAAGTTTTCGCTTGTCCTATATGGCAAGATGAGCGTTGCTATTTAAGCCAAGATTGCAAGTTCTGCCTATTCGGCACGACATATATATATATATATATATATATATATATATATATATATATATATATATATATATATATATATATATATATATATATATATATATATAGATATTTATTTATATTTTTATATATATATTTTTATATAGCCGGGCTTGAGTCCTGGAAATGGGAAGCACAATGCCTGCACTTTAAAGGAGGGGTTTGGGATATTAGCAGTTTGGAGGGATATATTGTGTATCTTTATACGAATATGCTCCTAAACTAATGTATTCTGAGCACCTCTGCAAAAACAGTGATTACGTGTGAGTGTGGTGAAAGAGTTGAATGATGATGAAAGTATTTTCTTTTTGGGGATTTTCCTTCTTTTTGGGTCACCCTGCCTCTGTGGGAGACGGCCGACTTGTTGAATATATATATATAATATATATATATATATATATATATATATATATATATATATATATATATATATATATATATATATATATATATGAATTTTATTGGGAAATATACAGTTTCCTAAACATACTTGGAAAACTAGACAACAAAATATCTGCTTTTCAATTCATGCTTTTTAAGTGTGTGGGGAGGGAGACAGGTGTGGGAGAGATGGTTGTGGGAAGTGGGCGAGAACGAGGCTTAGGATGAGGAAGAGTGAGGTGGGAGGTGTGTAAGAGGATGGGGTTGTCGGTAATTAGACACAGGGTTGTGGGTGGGAAGAGACACAAGGGTGTAGATGGGGGAGAGATACAGGGTGGTGGGTGGGGAGAGACACAGAGTGGTGGGTGGGGAGAGACACAGGGTGGTGGGTTGGGAGAGACACAGGGTGGTGGGTGGGGAGAGACACAGGGTGGTGGGTGGGGAGAGACACAGGGTGGTGGGCGGGGAGAGACACAGGGTGGTGGGTGGGGGGAGACACAGGGTGGTGGGTGGGGAGAGACACAGGGTGGTGGGTGGGGAGAGACACAGGGTGGTGGGCGGGGAGAGACACATGGTGGTGGGTGGGGGGAGACACTTAGTGGTGGGTGGGGAGAGAGTTGAGAGGGCGTTGGCTGGAAGTTCCAGAGAAGGGTGGGTCGGAGGTAAGAAAGGAGAGGGAGACAGAGAAAAAGGGGAGCCAGGAGGGAGAAAGGGATCGAGGAAGAAAAGGTTAAAGAGGAGGATGAAGGAAGGGCTAGAACGGATGAAGGAAACGACGAAGAGTGCAATAGAGGAATGGAAGGTGAAACTGGAGTGAAGGAGAGAGAGAGAGAGAGAGAGAGAGAGAGAGAGAGAGAGAGAGAGAGAGAGAGAGAGAGAGAGAGAGAGAGAGAGAGAGAGAGAGAGAGAACAAGGGAGATAGAGACGGCAGGAAGGTGGAATACAGACAAGAGAGGGAATAACAGTTTCCTCTATTACTGTTGCTACCCCTGAATGGGTCACAATGTATATAATGTATATTACCTTTTCATATAATTTTATATTGCTTATATTTGCGGTAATAGCTAAATAGTAAATATATTACTTTATATTATTATTTGACTTAGTTACTTTTATTAGGTAGGATACAACATATATATATATATATATATATTATTCAGTGCTCATAATTCAAGTCTTGATTGTCTAGCTACTGTAATTATCGCTCATTGCTCGTTTCCCTGCCGGCTTCTCGATGTTGTTGGGCAGCAACTGTCCACGGAGCTATCACGTGATCGCTGGGGGTGTTCACACCTCGCCTGGAGTAGTCAGTCTGGGCAAGACTCTCTTGGTGGTTGGACGTATTCCTGAGAGGACGTGCCTAACTCTCCCTTATTGGCCCTTGTTGGAAGATCGTCTCTGTTGCTTTCTTGTTGTTGGTTCTGTAGAACTCTGTTCACAGAACATTGTCTAGACTTAGTGATTTTAGACGTTGTACTGAGGTTGTGTGTCGCATAGACACTCTGAGCAACTCAGGTCCTGAGCTGTAGCTTCTGATCTAATTTGTACTGGTATCTGTGTACTGACACAGTCGGGGATTTTCTTATGCTGAACTTAGATTCAGTAGTATGGGAGTTTTGTGACTTCTGTATAGGATCTGCAGATAGTCCCTACTTAGTGTCGTTATATTATCTCCTTGTTCCTGATTCTGTGTCGCAGTTGCTTGTTATATTGCTGTTCGGCTTATGAGTCATTTTATTGTTCAAGCAAGCTGTTCTGATTGCCAGGTGGTCAAGAAGTTGGTCGATGTGAGGACTTTGTCAGTCACTGGTTCAAGTCTAGTCGAGTCGTGAGACAGCGAACTACTTGGATCACACAAACTTATTTGTATATATATATATATATATATATATATATATATATATATATATATATATATATATATATATATATATATATATATATATATATATATATTATTAAATGTTAATGTACCAGACGGTACTTAAGACTTAAAAATGTGATATGTGCCGTCAGCACAATATTACTGTACTCGAGAGAAGTGATTATTATTATTTAGATTACTGTGATTAATTTAATTTAATTCGATAATATACTCCTAGACATCTTGATTTTTAATAAACATTAAATTTTAATTTCTCTAGTTAGTAGCCTACCAGTTGTAATCCTGAAGCACTAATAATTCTTATTGAATTCTAATGGATAATTGGACCAGGATACTGACTACTTGTTACGAAAACCCAGTAACAGGCTGGGTGCTAGAAGGGCAGTCCTTTCTAGCATTCACTGGAGATCTCTAAGCTCATTAGAAATCGCGTTTTTTGTAACAATTACCCTAAACCGCGATAGATGACCCATCAGTAAAATTGCAACATACCATCAGTACTCGTAGCTCAACAGAATCCTGGGTAACTCTTTGTGAACCCTAAAAATACTTCCGTTGCCTCCCGTCACGTTGCTTAACATGCAGTAGGCGCTGACGGGTTCACTCTGTTCCCCCTGTCATCATTCCTGACTCCCACTCCGGAAATTCCGATGGAGGGAGGTGGTGGGTGGAGGCAAGGTTATGTTGAGGGTGGCAGTGGTAGCTGTAGACAGACAGGTAGACACACACACACACACACACACACACACACACACACACACACACACACACACGCACAAATACACACACACACAAATACACACACACACACAAATACACACACACACACACACACACACACACACACACAAACACACACACACACACACACACACACACACACACACACACACACACATCAGAGACAGAAAAGAGGCACTAAACTATAGACCTGTGTCACTGACGTGTATAGTGTGCAAAGTTATGGAGAAGATTATCAGGAGGAGAGTGGTGGAGCACCTGGAACGGAACAAGAGTATAATCGCCAACCAGCATGGATTCATGGAAGGAAAATCCTGTGTCACAAACCTTCTGGAGTTTTATGATAAAGTAACAGAAGTAAGACACGAGAGAGAGGGGTGGGTTGATTGCATCTTCTTGGACTGCAAGAAGGCCTTTGACACAGTTCCTCACAAGAGATTAGTGCAGAAGCTAGAGGATCAGGCTCATATAACAGGAACGGCACTGCAATGGATCAGAGAATACCTGATAGGGAGGCAACAACGAGTCATGATACGTAATGATGTATCACAGTGGGCACCTGTGACGAGCGGGGTCCCACAGGGGTCGGTCCTAGGACCAGTGCTATTTTTGGTATATGTGAACGACATGATGACATGATGGAAGGGTTAGACTCAGAAGTGTCCCTGTTCGCAGACGATGTGAAGTTAATGAGGAAAATTAAATCAGATGAGGATCGGGCAGGACTTCGAAGAGACCTGGACAGACTGGACACCTGGTCCAGCAACTGGCTTCTCGAATTTAATCCCGCCAAATGCAAAGTCATGAAGATAGGGGAAGGGCACAGAAGACCGCAGACAGAGTATAGGCTAGGTGGCCAAAGACTGCAAACCTCGCTCAAGGAGAAAGATCTTGGAGTGAGTATAACACCGAGCATGTCTCCGGAAGCACACATCAACCATGTAACTGCTGCAGCATATGGGTGCCTGGCAAACCTCAGAACAGCGTTCCGATACCTTAATAAGGAATCGTTCAAGACACTATACACCGTTTACGTCAGGCCCATACTGGAGTATGCAGCACCTGTTTGGAACCCGCACTTGATAAAGCACGTCAAGAAACTAGAGAAAGTGCAAAGGTTTGCGACAAGGTTAGTTCCAGAGCTAAGGGGAATGTCTTATGAAGAAAGGTTAAGGGAAATCGGCCTGAGAACACTAGAGGACAGGAGGGCCAGGGGAGACATGATAATGACATATAAAATACTGCGCGGAATAGACAAGGTGGACAAAGACAGGATGTTCCAGGGAGGGGACACAGAAACAAGAGGTCACATTTGGAAGCTGAAGACACAAATGAGTCAGAGAGATATTAGGAAGTATTTCTTCAGTCATAGAGTTGTAAGGCAGTGGAATAGCCTAGAAAATGACGTAGTGGAGGCAGAAACCATACATAGTTTTAATACGAGGTATGATAAAGCTCATGGAGCGAGGAGAGAGAGAGGACCCAGTAGCAACCGGTGAAGAGGCGGGGCCAGGAGCTAAGACTCGACCCATGCAACCACAAATAGGTGAGTACATCAGGACGTATGTTAGAAGAGACGGCAGAGACACTATGCAGGCCAGTAACCTGCATTAGGATGTATGTTAGAAGAGACAGCAGAGACACTATGCAGGCCAGTAACCTGCATTAGGATGTATGTTAGAAGAGACGGCAGAGACACTATGCAGGCCAGTAACCTGCATCATGACAGATGTTAGAAGAAACGGCAGAGACACTATGCAGGCCAGTAACCTGCATCATGACATATGTTAGAAGAAACGGTAGAGGCACTATGCAGGCCAGTAACCTGCATCATGACATATGTTAGAAGAAACGGTAGAGACACTATGCAGGCCAGTAACCTGCATTAGGATGTATGTTAGAAGAGACAGCAGAGACACTATGCAGGCCAGTAACCTGCATCATGACATATGTTAGAAGAAACGGTAGAGACACTATGCAGGCCAGTAACCTGCATCATGACATATGTTAGAAGAAACGGTAGAGACACTATGCAGGCCAGTAACCTGCATCATGACATATGTTAGAAGAGACGGCAGAGACACTATGCAGGCCAGTAACCTGCATTAGGATGTATGTTAGAAGAGACGGTAGAGACACTATGCAGGCCAGTAACCTGCATCATGACATATGTTAGAAGAGACGGCAGAGACACTATGCAGGCCAGTAACCTGCATTAGGATGTATGTTAGAAGAGACGGTAGAGACACTATGCAGGCCAGTAACCTGCATCATGAAATATGTTAGAAGAGACGGCAGAGACACTATGCAGGCCAGTAACCTGCATCATGACATATGTTAGAAGAGACGGTAGAGACACTGCAGGCCAGTAACCTGCATCATGACATATGTTAGAAGAAACGGTAGAGACACTATGCAGGCCAGTAACCTGCATCATGACATATGTTAGAAGAAACGGTAGAGACACTGCAGGCCAGTAACCTGCATCATGACATATGTTAGAAGAGACGGCAGAGACACTATGCAGGCCAGTAACCTGCATCTACAAGCAAACACTGTACAGTAACAAACTGCCAGAAAACCGGAATAAAATAACAAATTCAAAAAACAATTTTCAGACAGCCAATATGAGCTAAATAGAACAGACCAACACCACTGACATGCATACCCTGCCAGGTGAGGAAGACGGTAATTACATACCCTGCCAGGTGAGGAAGACGGTAATTACATACCCTGCCAGGTGAGGAAGACGGTAACTACATACCCTGCCAGGTGAGGAAGACGGTAATTACATACCCTGCCAGGTGAGGAAGACGGTAATTACATACCCTGCCAGGTGAGGAAGACGGTAATTACATACCCTGCCAGGTGAGGAAGACGGTAATTACATACCCTGCCAGGTGAGGAAGACGGTAACTACATACCCTGCCAGGTGAGAAAGACGGTAACTACATACCCTGCCAGGTGAGGAAGACGGTAATTACATACCCTGCCAGGTGAGGAAGACGGTAATTAGGTACAAACCGTAACCGTAATCCCGTAATTCCTCTCCTCCTCCCTAGACAAGACTAATTAGGTTTAACACGGGTTCAGAGTGGAAAAAATATCCTACTTAACTCTGGTAATAAGATGAGGTTACCAGGATTTAACAGGATGAACTTCACGTTCCACATCTATCAAAAATAAAGATCTGACGCTGGTTTTTTCGAAGAAATGGAATTGATGCGTGATTGACAGGTTTAAGCGTCACTAAATGGTTTTACTTCCATTAAAACACCTGTCGTAGCAGTTGTTTGTTGGACACGAATCTTTGTGCTTTTGTTAACAAAAAAACACCTGTCTTTGTTACTTTGTTCAGTAACCGGTTTTGTGCTATTGTTGAATTTTCTGTTTTAGTCCTCTGTTCAACACCTGTTTTTTTGTGACATTGTTGTTCACTTGCCTTTGCATCTTTGTTAAACACCTGGCTTGGCACCTTCGTTAAACAACTGTATTTGTGCCTTAATGAAACATCTGTATTCAGGCCTTTGTTAAACACCTGTCGTTGTATCTTTATTAAATGCTTGTTTTTGTACCTTTAGTAAACACCTGTCTTTTTACCTTCGTTAGACGTCTTTGTGCTTCTTTAAACACCTGTCTTACAACATTTGTTTAACATTTGTCATTGTTCCTCTATTAAATACCTGTCCTTCACCTATCTCTGAACCTCATTTAAGCATATGATTTTGCTCATTTGTTAAACACCTGTCTTTGTTCACTTGTGAAACACCTGTCTTTGTTCACTTGTTAAACATCTTTGTCCATTTTTAAACATTCATTTTTGTTTATTTGTTAAATACCTGCCTTTGTTCTTAAACTTATCTTGTTCATGCTGTAAATTCCTCTCAGTATCTTGTATATCGTAATCATGTCACCTCTTGTCATTCTGTCTTCTAGTGTCGTCAGTTTTAGCTCCTTTAACCTCTCTTTATAGTTCTTACCCCTCAGCTGTAGGACTAGTCTTGTTGTAAACCTCTGTATTTTTTTTAGCTTCTTCACATGTTTTACAAGGTGTGGGTTCTATATTGGCGCTGCTTACTCCAAGAAGTGCCTGATACATAGTGTGTGTGTAGGGTCGTAAATGCATCCTTGTTCATGCCCTTGAAAGCTTCCCATAAATCTGCCGTTCTCACGCTTCCTGCAGTCGATATCTCATACCAGGTTGATGTGTGCCTCGGACGATTATTATGGTGATCATAACTAAGGTTGTGCAACGTAAATCCTTCCACCCTGTACTCCGTTTCTAGTTATCTTTGACCTTCCCCGATTTTCATAACTTAGCATTTTTTTCCTAGGGATAAATTCTAATAGTCACTTGTCAGATCAGTCCTGCAGTGCTTCCAGATCCATGTGTAGTCTCTTCTGGTCTATTTCTGCTTGTATTCGCCTCGTTAGTTTTGCGTCATCTGCGAAATGTGACAACTCTGTCTTGTTTTTCCTCTGTTATGTCATCCACACGTACAAGAAACAGTACTGATCCAAATACTGACCATTGTGAGAGTGTGGTTGACAGGGAGATGTGACAGTGTGGTTGACAGGGAGGTGTGACCGTTAATGTGTAGTTGACAGGGAGAGGGTCAAAGTCATTGTTGTATCTGGCAGAAATGTGTGACAGAAATGACAGACCATCACTGGGCAATGTACCTGGAACTGGAGGGAAAGTGGTGGATTACGGATGGGAGGGAGAGAGAGAGAGAGAGAGAGAGAGAGAGAGAGAGAGAGAGAGAGAGAGAGAGAGAGAGAGAGAGAGAGAGAGAGGCGTTGTGTGGAATGGAGGGTTTAGGGCTATAGAAAGAAAATAAGAAGAGAGGTAGGTGTACACCGGGATGGAGGATTCTGAATAAAATGGGTGGATGGTTGCAGGAGTGAAAGCATAGAGTGAGGAACTGTGTGGGAAGGAAGAGAAAGGGAGAGAGAAGGGGGGAGCTAGGGAGTGAGGGAGGGAGCATAGACTAAGTAGGAGAAAGTTAGCTAGGAACAGAGCACCTGTTCCTCTGACTTTTTTTTTTTTGTTTTGTTTTTTTTTGCTTTGTTTCACAACACATGGTGTCGAAAGGTCAGTAAAAACAATGTGAATCTAAAACTAAACGTTTATTTAAGATACATGCAATAACAGTGAACTGTGTCCATAGTTGTGTCATGGTGTGGCGCATGACACAACCAGGGAGAGAGCTGCTTGTGTGGAGGAACTTCAGTAACAAGAGGTGTAGCAGAGGAGCAGGCCGGGCTCAGAGGCCAACCTCTAAAGGTCATACTTCGAGGTCAAGCTCTGAGTTCAACCTTTATAGGTCGAGCTCTGAGATCAAGCTCTGAGGCCAGCCTCTGAGGTCAGCCTCTAAAGGTCAAGCTCTGAGGCCAATATCTAAGATCGACCTCAAAGGTCAACCTTCGAGGATAATCTCTGAGGTCAACCACTAGGTGAACCTCTTAGGTTAAATCTCTGAGTCAACCTCTGACGCCAACCTTAGAGATCAACCTCTGGGGTCAACCTCTGGGGTCAGTCTCTGGGGCCAACCTCTTAGATACACCACTGAGATCAACCTCTTAAGTTAATCCCTGGGCTTATTTCTCGAAGGTGATGCCTTGGGCTCGCTGTTCCTCTGCGATGCGGATCTGCTCTATGGCGTGGGGCGGAAGTGGGTGGGCCTTGGGCAACAGATCAGACTCTGGTCTGTAGCCATTCTCGTCAGCAACGTAGACGATGTAAGCGGGCGTGCCGTCAGGGAAAGTGAATCTGTAAGGAGACACCAAACATTCAGGCGGGGTTGAGACTTCCAAGACGACTGGGACAAAAAAAAAAATCAGGACTAGGTCTTGCGCTTCCCTTCGCAGGATGGATATGCACTAACGCTACCGTCCACTGGGTGGATATGCTCTTACGTTACCGTTCACAGGATGGATATGGTCCTACGCTACTGTCCACTTAACAAACATTCTCTAGCACTCCCTTCCACAAGATGGATATTCTCTTATCCCAATGTCAACAGGACAATAAACCAGCTATTTCGATGGCAAAATAAAACATGTCTTAGATGTTTGGGTTTACAATATCTGTGACATTTGAATTTATAGCATCTAAGAATTTTGTGTTTATGCAAAATGAGTTTATTATAACATGAAATATATATACATCGGGAGGGACTTATGCGGTATAATAAAATGAAGAGAGAAAAAAGATAGAGACGCGGAGGTACGGAAGATGGGAAGGAAGAGAATGAGAGGTAAGAAGTGATGAAGGTATCTATTGAATCGACTCTACCCTTTAACCTTTTGTTTACTAATGCATAGTCTATCAAGCTGTTCTTATTGCGCCTTATATCATACATCGTATTATTATCTAGCCCCTTATTTTACATTTATGTTTAAGAAAGTTTGATATCTTAACTATCGAGCTGTTTCTTATTATTAAGGAGGGAAGACAGCATTGAAGGTATTTTCGACACATTGAAACAATGTGCAGTTATCTCCAATATGCTGGAGAAGTTGGTTTAAGTATTCACAATGTTCGATCCAAAGAAAGACCTTTGATGTTAGGGTAATAAGAGATGGTATACAATATAAAGCTACCGAAACGGGTCAGAGAATAAACAGCATAACAGGATTTCACTGAGCAGTGTCAAGGAGAGATAGTGTACAGCGTAACATACTGTGGCACTGAGGTGTGTCCGTTCCTCACCTGATGGAGCCTTGCATGTTGCTCTGGCCCTCAGAGCCAGGGGTGCCAACTCGCTCCTCGTTGATCCCGTTGGAGGTTTCGAACTTAAAGTTGAAGTTGCCGTCGCCGTTGTCGTGGCGCTCGTCGACCAGGGTTACAGCGTCCTTGTCGGGGCGAGGGGCGGCGGCGACCACAGCGACCAAAAGGGCAAGCAAGAACTGCAACCGAGTAAGGAACTTCAGGTTAATTAATTTTGTGGCAGATTTATGGATTCATCCACTTCTTAGTGAACTGGGTGGCTAATTAGCTGAGAGATTCAGTTACTCAATTCTTACGTAGCTGATTAGCTAAGCGACTAGCTTATTCATTCACACCTTAACTGGTCGCTTGCCAGGCTACTTAACTAATTTGCTGAGTCAGTCATCAGATCAGTTACACGACAATGGTTTATCGCCAGTTAGTTCATTAAGGCAAAACATGCATAAGTGAACAAGTTGAGAAGAAACATTTCCAGAAGCACAGAGTCATGACGATCCAGTGACCCAGTGAACCGCAACAATCCCACCCATCTTTCAGGCTCCTCCACTTTCTGTAACTCCTCTTCTTAATCTTCCAAACGCACTGTCTTTGGTAAATATACTAAGTTTTATCAAACCTCAGTATACATTTATAGAACAGAATATATAGTAAATAAATTTATAAATACTCAAACGTTGTAAATACGCCCATTCACATAAAGAGATTCAGAACCTTTAAACCATCACCTCTCCCTAAGACTTTTATTCACGTGTTTGTAACTGAATATCTCGGTATATTTACATTGAAAGGTGTGTATCTCTTGGAAAATACA